>NC_066881.1:5690327-5782827 GCF_022985175.1 Labeo rohita | reverse complement strand
GTAAATTTTTGTTCTGGAAATGAACTACTCCTTTAACATAATTTTTTCCACAACAGATTAGTTAGAGATTTAACAACCAACCTGTTCAAGACACACAATCTTTGATGTCAAGAAGACTGACTTTTATCAGAAGTTTTAATTCAGTGTGACTCACACTGATTTGAATATTCACAGTTCATGCCATCAAACCCATGACCCTGGTGTTGTTATCACACTATACTGTTTAAACTACAGAAAATGTACTCCCCTTCAGAGTTTGTTTCTTCATCAGATTTGGAGAAATGTAGCATTACATCACTTGCTCACCAAAGGATTCTCTGCAGTGAATGGGTGCCGTCAGAATGAGAGTCCAAACAGCTGATAAAAACATCACAATCCCAATCACTCCAGTGCATCAATTACCATCTTGAGAAGTGAAAAGATGTGTGTTTATAAGAAACAAATCCATCATTAGAGCATTATAACACTTCCTCAAGTGAAAAATTTCCATTCTCTGTGTTCCTCTCACATCACAACCCACATATATGTTTAAAATGACTTTGGACTGTTTTTGTTTGTAAAAGCATGATCTGTGCATACTTCTCTCCTGATTCAGACGAGACTGCTGTTAAAACAATACCGTGGATTGAGGACTATTTTAGCCAAAGCAATGGTTTAAAGTTAAAAAAGTCATAATGATGGATTTGTTTTTTTTTTTACAAAAACTCATCCTTTTGCTTCACAAGATGTTAACTGATGAACTGGAGTGGTGTGGATTATTTGTGGTTTATGATGATGTTTTTATCAGCTGTTTGGGACTCAATTTCCGACGGCACCCATTCACGATGTAATAGTACAGTTCTCCAAATCTGCTTTCTTAACTATGTAAGATTATCTGATTCATTTCATTCAACAGCTTTTTTTTTTCCAACTGTTCTGGGCTGTGACTTACCAGTTGAGAACCACTGTTACTGTATATGACATTATTGCTGATAATTGTTAGACATCATATTAATATGAATGGATGGAAACACAGATACTGGTGTAAAGGTGTGCTAAATACTCTAAAGCCAGCAGCATTTATCAGTGATGCAGATGTCATTTCAGCAACATATACAGGTAACAATGATAACACATAAGGACAAAAAAGGAATTAATACTTTCAACCACTCAATTAAAAATAAACCAAAACATTCAAACACTGGAGCATTTTTAAAACCAAAGATAATTATAGCTGAACGTTTCAGGAGATTCATTTCATAATGAAATGAAAATACACTTTCGCTTCCACTAAACAGCATCTCTATGCTGCCATCCACAGAAATTATCATTGTTTTTACAAGTCACCTTGTTTGGTTTCACAGCGCCTTAAAAAACATAAAATAAAAAAACAGTTGGCAGCTCTATTTTAAGGGGCAGATGATGGTCGGTGCAAATAAAACAAGTACAGAAACTGCATCATTTCTGTCACAAGGGGGAGAACCAAAAATAGTAATGGCACATCTTTTTATTTAAAAAAAAAACAGCATGACGGAGAGCTTATTATGCACCGCGCATCTCTAAAAAAAGAAAGTCGCCCACATGGGTTAATGGAACAAAAATACAGCCGTCTGTCAGAGCTAAATGAAGAGTCTGGTGATCGAATGAAGGGACTGTGTTTGTTTAGTGTTGACTGTAATGTGGAAGATGTTAATAAGTGTTCTTGTTGATGTTTGCCAACGTTAATTGCTTCGAAATCTGTTTGTTTGGAAGCCAGGGTGAAATGACTCAAGTAGAGCATCTGTTAGACTCATGGCGCGTTCTTCGGAGCGGTCGATGCGCTTCACACTTTGCTCAGATCCAGCTTGCACAGATACGGGGAGCGGAAGGAGCCCAGGTACAGGTAGCCGTTGTACTCGTGTGCCTCGCTGACGTAGGCCGCCACCATGCCGTGCGGGTCGTGGAAGCTGCGCACGCACGTCCCGCCGTCCTGCAGCTCGACCACCAGGCTGTAGCGCGGCACGAACTTCAATAGCGTATCTTGACTGAAGAGCTGAAAACACAAATGTGGAGAAGCATATCCATTTTAGAAATAAATATGCAATAAGAATGTGTAATAAAAAATAAACACATTGAATTAAGAAATCAAGCTGAATGGAGAACAACAAAATGACAAAACGTGCAAGATCATTTTTATAAGCTTTTTATTTTATTATATTAATTGTCTATTTGTCAATTTGAAAAGTGTTTAGTTACTGTTACATTGAACTACACTTTAAACCATTTTTAATAAACACTGGGTGCATAGATTGAAATGTGACATTTTACTGTTACACTGAACTCAGTTTAAATGACTGAAAGACATCTTGTCCAATTGAATGTGTTATGTGTTATTTTACTATTAAGGTTACGATTTAAATAAACATCGATTGTACAAATGTCTATTTATTTGTCTATTTAAAAAGTGATTTATCATGCTGATACATTTAACTACATTTTAACATAACCGAAATAAACAGCAATAAATGTCTATTTATTTATCCAATTGAAGTGATTTTTAATAATTTTACCATTACATTTAACTACATTGTTAAATTATTTAAATTTAACATTAGTTGTAAATGTCTATTTAAAAATGTATTTATGTATTTAATATTATTATTTTATTTTTTACGGTTATTTCTTTTTTTACTGTTCTAAACATTTAACTACATTTTAAACTATTTAAATAAACACCTATAAATGTTTATTTATTTGTCTTTTTGAAATGTGATTTATTTTACCGTTATATTTAACACAATTTTAAACAGTTTAAATAAACATCTACTGTACAAAATTCCATTTTTGCCAATTTGAAAGGTGATTTTTGTATTCTGCCATTACATTTGACCCAATTTTATTAAACTACAGTAAAAATTTCCATTTTTTGCCAAATTAAAAAGAGTTTTTTTCTATTTTGCCATTACATTTAACCCAATTTAAACAATTTAAATAAACTTCTACTGTATATATTTCTATTTTTGCCAATTTGAAAAGTTGTTTTTGTATTTTGCTGTTACATTTAACTAAATTAAGCAATTTAAATAAACATCTACTGTACAAATTTCCATTTTTGCCAATCTGAAAAGTGATTTTTGTGTTTTGCCGTTACATTTAACTCAAATAAATCAATTTAAATAAACATCTACTGTATAAATTTCTATTTTTGCCCATTTGAAATGTTTGTATTATTATTCATTTATTTTTATTTATTTTTGTATATATATTTAACACAATGTTAGGCAATTTAAATGTTAAATAAACATCTACTGTATAAATTTCCATTTTTGCCAATTTGAAAAGTGATCTATTGTATTTTGCCATTAAATTTAACCCAATTTGAACAATTACAATAAACATCTATTGTATACATTTCTATTTTTGCCAATTTTAAGTGACTTTTGTATTTTGCCATTACATTTAACTAAAACTGAACAATTTAATTAAACTTCTACTGTATAAATTTCCATTTTTGTCAATTTGAAAAGTGATTGTTTGTATTTTGCCATTAAATTTAACCCAATTTGAACAATTTAAATAAACATCTAATATATAAATTTCCATTTTTGCCAACTGATATTACATTTAATCCAATTTTAAAGTATTTAAATAAACATCTACCGTATAAATTTCCATTTTTTTTTGACAATTTGAAAAGTGATTTTTGAATTTTGCTGTTATATTTAACCCAATTTTAAACAAATTAAATAAATATCCACTGTATAAATTTCCATTTTTTGCCAATTTTAAATGTGTTTTTTGTATTTTTCTGTTACATTTAAACAATTTAAATAAACACCTACTTTACAAATGTCTATTTATTTTTTCTACTTAAGGTGATTTATTTATTATTTGTTATATTTTTATATATAAATAATAAAAAAAACTATAATCTATATATCTATATAAATAAATACAAATCTATAAATATTTGTCAGCTGAAATGTTATAACATATTTAAAAAATAAATAAATAAAAATAATTCAAATAATATAACCATTAGTAATTATACCTTAAATATGAGCTTCTTTAACCAGGGTCTTTGAGACAGGAAGTCAAGCATAGAGAAGCCAGGGTTGGGTCTCACAGCAGACATGGCAACCCAGTATCCACCTGAGGAACTACGCCGAATGTTGTCAGGAAATCCCGGGAGGTTGTCTATAAATGTATCCATACCTCCTTTATTGAGACCAGACACATGAACTCTGTGAACAGAACAGAGCAACATTCAATATGCAGCACTGAACAAAAGCAGTGACAGACTGATACATCAGCTAAACCCATATATCAGTCTCTGTTTGTTTTTTTTGAGACTATCAACATTGGAAGTATTAGCAACGTAGCAATTTTGGTTCCAATTCATCAGCAACCCCTCAGTTAATCTATGAGAAGACCCAGAGTCAACATAAAACTCCTGATTTAACCAGACCATCCCAGATGAGCGCGGGCTTACAGTACATTAATATTAAAGCTTCTGCAGCACTGAGACCACACTCGCTTTAGTAAGAGAAACATGCTCTGCATCTCTCCACACAGGAAGCTTAATGATGGAGCCTGTTGCCTTGGCAACTGCATGCACTCATCATTTATCCAGGTAAGGAGAACGGCCTGTGCCTCGAGCAGACATGAGCCATCAAACAGCAGTGAATGAGCACTAGTAATTCAAGAATTCAGCTATGAGAGGCGATAAAGAAGTGACGGTAGAACCAATGTGCTCTACCTGACCTGATAACTAACCAGCCCAAAGGAACAGAACGTGTACAATTACACCAGATGATCAGCAACAGCAGATTTAGTCAGGTTAGTCAGATCTGTATTAGGAAGCAAACAGTAAATCTAGTAAATCTAAAGTCAAAGATGTGGCTTGAGGGATGAAAATACATGAGGGTTTAAAATTTTGGGAGGGATTTTTGATGTTTGTGGTGAAGAAGAGGGTTTTATGCTTACCAAGACTGCATTTATTTGATTAAAAGTACAGTAAAAATAGTAATATTGTGAAATATTATTACATTTTATAATCACTGTTTTCTATTTGAATATTTTTTTTTAATTAAATTTATTCCTGTGATGCAAAGCTGAATTTTCAGCATCATTACTCCAGTCTTCAGTGTCACATGATCCTTCAGAAATCACGATGCTCAAACAACATTTCCTGTTACTATCAATTATGAAAACAGATGTGTTGCTTTATTTTTGTGTGCAAACAATGATAAACTACTTCAAAAGTTTTGAGTAAGATTTAAAAAATTAAAGAAATCAATATTTTTATTCTACAAAATTAAATTGATCAAAAGAAAAAAAAATTAACATTTATAATTAGGGCCCGAGCACCGGAGTAGGGCCCTATGATTTCCACAATGCGGAAAACGCGGAATCCAGTAATTAAAACGGAATTTACTGAATAACGCGGAATGTCACGGAATTTGCCAAAGTTTGAATGAATTCATCAAAAGTAGGTCATTACACTTTATCACACCGCAATATGGACTAGCATCTGTAAATATCTGTGAATAATATCTGTAAATGTAAATATAATATCTGTAAATATAGTAAACGCTGCAAAAATACCACTGAAATGTGAATCCTGCATGTTCTGCGTGTCTCTGTTTTAATGAATGGAGCAGGCGAGTGGTTTTGTTTACTACACACACTGAAGCGCAGGTGACACTCGTTGTGATTTCAGTGTCTGTCGTCTCACTAAATGAGGACATAAATACATGAACAAATACATGATCTGCTGAGAGTCACTTCATGAGCATTTGACCATTCCATTTTAGGAAAACTAGCGTTATATCATATACACACAGAAATGTAAAGGTGGACACGGCAAACTGTCAAAATAAAAGTCTTCGATGTTTGGCTTGATTTACAGTAACTTAAACATGCAATGTCTTATCTGCACTAGACTTCAAATGTTTGGTAAGAGTCCTGGCCCGAACAAATCTAAAGGCCAATATTTAGTTGTAATCATAGCACCACCTGTTGGCAACAGGATACGTCATGCTTTTCACTAACTCAAACATACCATGTTCAATCTGCACCAGACTTCATATGCTTGATAAAAGTCCTGGCCTGAAGACATCCACATGCTAATATCTAGTTATAGTCATAGCGCTATCACCTGGTAGCAGGAAGTTTGGCACATATAAATAACTTTGACATATTCCTTCTACACCAGGGGTCTCAAACTCAGCTCCTGGAAAGTTGCTGCACAGTTTAGGCTACGTCTACATTAATCCGGATACATATGAAAACAGAATTTTCATTTTAAAACACTCTCCGTCCACTCTAGCGTTTTCAAATGTATTCCAAATGTTTCTCATCCACACTGAAACGTAGGAAATGTTGAATTCACCATACTGCGCATGTGTAAAAACTCACTGAGATGATACAGATGGAACAGACATCATAAGTTTTCACGCAATTCTTGGCAGGATCATTTAATTTACGGAAATATCTCATCATTCACTGACGTGCCCATGTCGCACACTCTCACGTTTGATCTAAAAAGCAGCTTCCCTTACATTCAGCTGCAGCAACTGTGATTATATTTTCTGTCATCTTTTTAGGACTGTAATATGATGAGTGTACAAATATATCTTCAGCAGCAGTGTGAAAGTGAATAGCACATAACAGACACAACTACCGGTATAAAGATATCTATCTATCGATCCATCTAAACATGCATCACTGTTTTCAAAAGTCTGTTTTCACAGTCGACGCTGCAATGCGAAAACTATATGAGTTTGACACCATGTTTGACACCATGACACCGCTGTTTTCCTAAAGCCACCAGGTGGTGGTGAGCCCAGGTGCGAGGGCCCATTCAACGCTGCTTGCAGCTTTAATTAATAATATATTTATAACAATAAATACTGTTCTATTGAACTTTCTATTCTTCAAAGAATAATGGTTTCCAAAAATATAAAGCTGGTTTCAACTGCTAGATGGACTCTTCAACTGCTTTCAACACTGATAATAATCAGAAATGTTTTTGAGCAGCAAATCAGCATATTAGAATGATTTCTGAAGGATCACGTGACACTGAAGACTGGAGTAATGATGCTGAAAATTTAGCTTTGATCACAGGAATAAGTGACATTTTAAACTGGAGTATAAATAGTTCAGTGAACATCACCTCCTTATTCTGGCCATTGTGGTTTCAGCCACCAGAACAGACTCTTCATCAGGGAAGAGCTGGATGCCATTTGGAAACCTCAGGTTCTCCATCATCACGGTCACTTCCTTGGTCTCGATATCATACTCGAGCACACTGAAACAAACAAATATCAAACAAGCATCAGTCACCATACAAAAACACCATTCCCTACGAAAACTGTGTTTTGCACAATGTTCCAAACAGTAAAACTGTAAAGTGCAAAAAGGTGTGAAAATCAGATATGCCAGTGCATTTTTCTTGTCCCAGTTACCGTCCATCTGCTGTGGCTTCCATGATGAGGTGCATGAAGTCTCTGCGCTGCCATCTGCTGCTGGAGTCAGTGAAGTACAACTTTTTGCCATCCTGAGTTACATCCAGATCATTGACAAAGCCCAGACGTCGACCACCGACCATCTTCCCTGTGCTCAACAGAGATTTTACCTCACCTAAAAAACAACAAAAAAGACAATGTTTTTTTTTTGGGCTTGAAAGATGTGGCCACTATAAACTATTGTTGCATGATTGGTGTAAAGATGCCTCAGTTCTTTCATTTGTGTTCCATTCGGGAAAAATGCATACAGATTTGGAATAAATAATCATAGAATTTGTTTTTAAAGTAGAAATAGTTTTAAAGCAGAATATGTGGATTCGCTTCTCTTACCTGTGACAGGATTGACCTCAAACAGCCCCAAATAGGCATCAGCTACAAACAGGGTGCCATTTGGTCCCACACGGATTCCCAGTGGACGTCCACAAGTATGTTCGTACTCCCGAGAGCCTTTGAATCAGCAGACAAGTGACTAATGCATATCCAGCACTAATGATAATAGCATTCAATATTAGAGTCATTTTAATTCTATCTAATCAACATAACTGTTTTATTACATAAATCTACTGTTGTTAAATAACTTTATGCATCTGATGGAACAAAATGCTTGAGCTAGTCAACAATTAAAATTCTAAGCACATTTTATGTTTGTTCCCACTCTGTCAGCAATTTACAACGGAGCCAGGCAAATGGAAGGAGCATATACGCTGTATCAAATGCCTCTATACTGTCATAAAACATTCAAACATCTCTATGCAGGGCTTTATGTTACATTATTTAATGCACGTCCGCTTTAGATGCATTAATGGAATGCACCAGTGAAATAAACAAAATAATTCAATAAAAAAAAAGAGAAATGTGTGTCGAAAAGATTAAGTTAGTCAAAACATTAAAAATACGATAAAGGTATATACAATATATATAAATAAATAATATTAAAAATACACTACCAGTAAAAGTCTGCATTTATTTGATCCAAAGTACACCAAAAACAGTCAAATTGTGAAATATTTGTACTATTTAAATCACTGTTTTCTATTTAAATGTTTTAAATGTAATTTATTCCTGTGATAAAAGCTGAATTTTCAGCATCATTACTCCAGTCTTCAGAGTCACATGATCCTTCAGAAATTATTCTAATATGCTGATTTGCTGTTCAAGAAACATTTATTATTATTATCAATATTATCAAAACAGTTGAGAACATTTGAGTACATTTTTTAATGATGAATATCAAGATCCAAACATCAGGATTTATCTGAAATAAAAAGCTTTTGTAAGATTATACACTATACCATTCAATAGCTTGGAGTCAGTATCATTTTTTATTTTTATTTTATAATTTATTTTTGGGAAAGAAATTATAGAAATTAATACTTTTATTTAGCAAGGATGCTTTAAATTGACCAAAAGTGATGATAAAGACATTTATAATGTTACAAAAGATTTCTATTTTAGATAAATGCTGTTCTTCTGAAATTTCTATTCATCAAAGAAACCTGAAAGAAATTCTACTCAGCTTTTCAACTGTTTTTAACATCATCACAATAATAAAAAATAAATGAGCAGCAAATCACAATATTAGAACAGAGACTATAGAATACCCAGGACTTGCCACCCGTTTAGTTTTGAATGGGGAAAGATGCAAAGCTCATTATGACCGAGAAGCCCCGCCTTTTTAATGAAAGAGCCAATCGTCAACTAGTAAAGTCAGCGCGTCACTGCATTGTAAGACGTGCACTTAGTACTGCGCATGTGCACTGGCTGATCTAACCTGAAAAATAAGTTTTTTGAACACTATTGGAGCATAAGGAACGATATTTATGAGGCAGTTTGATGTCAGATTTCATTGGTGATTTCAAATACGAATTTTAAAATGACTTCTGAAATGATTTGACTTAAAGGGACTTTGATTAGAATGATTTCTGAAGGATTATGTGACTGGAGTAAGGACGCTAAAAAAAATTCAAATTACACTTTAAAATACATTAAAATAGAAAACAGCTATTTTAGTTAGTAAAAATAATTTTAAATATTACTGTTTTTTGCTGTACTTTGGATCAAATAAATGCAGGCGTAGTGAGCAGATGAGACTTATTTAAAAACATTAAAAATCTTTAAATAAAACTTTTGACTGGTAGTGTATGTGTGTCAAAAACATTCAATTAGTCAAAACATGAATAAATACTATAAAAGTATGTACAAAATATATAAATAAATAATATAAAAATATAAATACTACAGATTTAAATAAGCAATTACTTTTTTTTTTAATATTTAAAATCATATTTTTATTTTAATTTTAATATATTAATTTTATTTTATACATGCACACACACCAGTCATATTTCATATGCTAATCAAAATTTCAACAAATATAAATACATATAAAACAAGTATTTACAAATGGTCAAAATGACCACCAACAAAGTAATATATTATTAAATAAATAAATAAATAAATAGTTCCAACATCAATTTGTTAGACTTACATGTTTTCTCTTACAAACATTAATGTTATAGTTTTCTAAAAGTTACAAAGATTCATGGCTTGTGCAATAAAACTATGAACCCGAACATTTCAAACACCAAGGTCATTCATGTTGAAATCCCACATTATGCAGTGTTTGAGGAATTAGTCCAGTACTACTGGTTTTCTTACCACATGGTGGCTTGCCAATTGTTGCTAATACATGAATATTCCTTCCCTCAATTTTGACGATCTTTCCATCAGCCGTCCCAGTGTACAAAACATCTGCAAAACAAGAATAATTCAGAAACATTACATGCTGTCATTAAACATATATATATTTATATATATTCTTTATTTATCTAATTTATCTTCTTTTTTATCTTAAGATCTTCATACTTTTTTATGCATTGTTAGTGTGCAAACATGCAATACAAAAACATCTCATCGCACACTCCTCACACACTCAACTTTCATCTATTTTGGCAATATGCAGTGTGCACTGCCAAACAGCTGGGACAAACCGGGTGAAAGGTTACACTGTGACTGCACTGCATTGTAAATACTGACCTCCAATGTTAGCAAGGGATTCTGGTCCGATAAGCCGCTCCTCAAACAGTCGCTCTGCTTGTCTGAGTTTCAGGTTTGGCTCATAACAGCCAGTCATCAGAGGTGGTTCATTGAGACTGATTATTAAAAACAAGAGGAGAAAAACAAAGAAAGAGATTAGTCAAGTCACATGTTCAGCTGTTGAGAAGATGTTTGCGCTAAACTGAAAGGCGCTCTTATGGATGAAGGCTGCAGGAGATGAAATGCCCTACATATCAACCGCAGAATCATCAATTATTAACTATTGTCAGAACTAAGAGAGAAATGAGAAAGCACTGTGGGACTTGGCTTAAGATGAATATTTATATTGGATTTTGTCAAGAACATTGTGGCAGCAGATCACATCAGAACCAAAATGATTATACTGAATCGGATGGAGAAGAATTATTAAAGAGGTCTTCCATCAGCATTAAAGGAACAGTTCATGCAAATATGAAAATTGTAGCTTAATTTCCTCTCACTCATATCATTCCTTTCTGTCTTCTGTGAAACACAAAAGGATCTGCAGCAGTAAAATCAGTCCACACAACTCATGTACTATATTCTAAAGTCAAATGTCTATATAAACTAAATTAAAATTCATTTTTTTAATGAAGTAAAAAAAAAAACAAACAAACGAAAAAAAACTTTTAAACCAGCATACCAGGTTCAAATTCATTTAAATCAACTACCACTAGTTTAAAATAGTTTTCTGTAATTAAAGTAAATCTGACATAAAAATATTAATATTAGACAAAAAACTTGAACGAAAAATTATAAATAAATAAATAAATAAATAAAAACTGGAAAAATAAAATAAATAAGCTTAATTTAAGTACTATAGAAGTACTAAAATTACTATATTTGACCCTGGACCACAAAACCAGTCATAAGGTTCAATTTTGAAGTCAGTATCTGGTGTGACCACCATTTGCCTCAAGCAGTGCAACACATCTCCTTCGCATAGAGTTGATCAGGTTGTTGATTGTGGCCTGTGGATGTCGGTCCACTCCTCTTCAATGGCTGTGCGAAGTTGCTGGATATTGGCAGGAACTGGAACACACTGTCGTATACGCCAATCCAGAGCATCCCAAACATGCTCAATGGGTGACATGTCTGGTGAGTATGCTGGCCATGCAAGAACTGGGGTGTCTTCAGCTTCCAGGAATTGTGTACAGATCCTTGCAACATGGGGCCGTGCATTATGGTCGTGGATGAATGGCACAACAACGGGCCTCAGGATCTCGTCACAGTATCTCTGTGCATTTAAAATGCCATGAATAAAATGCACCTGTGTTCGTTGTCCATAACATAAGCCTGCCCATACCATAACCCCACCGCCACCATGGGGCACTTGATCCACAACGTTGACATCAGCAAACCGCTCACCCACACAACACCATACACGCTGTCTGCCATCTGCCCTGTACAGTGAAAACTGGGATTCATCCGTCAAGAGAACACCTCTCCAAAGTGCCAGACACCATCGAATGTGAGCATTTGCCCACTCAAGTCGGTTACGATGACGAACTGCAGTCAGGTCGAGACCCCGATGAGGACGACGAGCATGCAGATGAGCTTCCCTGAGACGGTTTCTGACAGTTTGTGCAGAAATTCTTTGGTTATGCAAACCGATTGTTGCAGCAGCTGTCCGGGTGGCTGGTCTCAGACTATCTTGGAGGTGAAGATGTTGGATGTGGAGGTCCTGGGCTGGTGTGGTTACACGTGGTCTGTGGTTGTGAGGCCAGTTGGATGTACTGCCAAAATCTCTGAAACACCTTTGGAGACAGCTTATGGTAGAGAAATGAACATTAAATTCACTGGCAACAGCTCTGGTGGACATTCCTGCAGTCAGCATGCCAATTGCACACTCCCTCAAAAATTGCAACATTGGCATTGTGCTGTGTGATAAAACTGCACATTTTAGAGTGGCCTTTTATTGTGGCCAGCCTAAGGCACACCTGTGCAATAATCACGCTGTCTAATCAGCATCTTGACATGCCACACCTGTGAAGTGGATGGATTATTTCAGCAAAGGAGAAGTACTCACTAAAACAGATTTAGACAGACTTGTAAACAATATTTGAGAGAAATAGGCCTTTTGTGTACATTGAAAAAGTCTTGGATCTTTGAGTTCAGCTCATGAAAAATGGGGGCAAAAACAAAAGTGTTCCGTTTATAATTTTGGTCAGTGTATTTGAAAATCTATAATCTGAGGGTGCAAAAAAAAAAAATAATAATAATACTAATAAAATAAAAAAAATAATAAAAGTAATTAAAAATCTTAACCATTTTGAAAAGGACATTTTTATGAGGCATACGTGAACACATTAAATATAGTACACAAATCACATGGACTAACTTTAAGGCGTTTTTTGTACTTTTTGGCAACATAAATCACTATGCACTTTTGATATGTGCAAAACAGAAAGTCAAATGCGTGTGAATTATAAATTCCATGGGACGATCAAAAGATAACATTTACAAAACACCAAAACATACCATTAAAACTGAACATATAAACATAAAACTGACCCTATAAAATCTAGAAGGAGAAAGTTCTTACAATAGAAGCAATATGCAATAGCTTTACAATAGGGCTTGTTTTGGATTGCAACATTTCTAGCCTGGCAACAGCATTTTGCAGGAAGTTATTTCGGTGTTTTGTAATAAGACATACAACCGGCATTTAGCAATAAAACTCTGAGTAGAGCCAGTGACTACAACTCACGGTATCTCAACAACGCTGTATGACACAATATCCCAACTGTATTCCTCTCTGCAACTCCTCTCATAGATCATTACATGCACATACACGCTTATTGCTGCATAAGTAATATCCTATTGCACAAATTAATCATTTGGTAATTAATTACAATTAGAAAACGACATTTAAAGGTCATTTTATAAATTTATATCTGCGTTGAGCAAAGTGTAAATGGAAAATTCACACTCCCATACATATTTCAAAGCCTGTGAAATTGTATACAGTATTACCAGGTTTTCCATGACCAGCCCCTGAATCTCTGAAATACTGTGTGACTTGTGTGTTTTCCAGGTCAGTGCATGGAGGTGTAGATCATTATAAGAGCAGAAAGCTCACCTAAACACCTCTGGTTGAATGGGAGACTCCAGCAGGAAAATGACCACCAGCAGTGGGAAGAGCAGGAAAGCCACTAATGTGAGTAATGTCACACGAAACACCTTGCCACTGTAAGTGCTAAAACACACAAACAACAATATGGAAGTCAAGTATATTTATTTGGAGAGCATATTTTTACACAATTTAATAAAAGTGCATATGAATGCTTTCAGAAATGCAGTGTCGGTAAGTAGGGCTGTCTTACCTTGTGTTTTTGTACTGTGGTTCATGGGTTTCATCTGTAATTATTTGAGGTCTGTTCAACCTCCTGAACCGCAGTCCCTCGGGCTCATTCATTCTGTTGTTGTGTCGACTTCCTCTCGTTCTTCGCTTTCACAGTTACGTTCACTAAAACATAAGGCTAAATAGACACTGGACCGACAAACGCTGAATTTACTCGCTACATCCCAAAACCAGCGCAGTTCATAACGTGCACGAGTCCTATGCGCGTTCTCGACACCAGTAACGTGTAAACAGAGAAACGATGTGATACACTCAGAGACGATATTTTTTCAAATTAAAAGTCTTGCGCAAACGACTACAACAGCTTACAGTAACTTTCATGCGGTATTAATAAACAGTACAAATAATTAGGGCTGTCAGTCGATTAAATTTTTAATCCACTAATTAATTACATGATATTTCGATGAATTAATCTAATTAATCGCATATTAATCGCACATCAAATTTGGCTGAGTAATTACTCCCAAAAGATAATTTAGAGTCATTGTTGTGTAAAGCATCAAACAGACATTACAAAAAGTAGTTTTAGCAAGAAATAATTTGTTAAAAAAAAATATGTATATATATATATATATATATATTATTGAAAATGTAATTTATTACACATAAACATTTAGGCTGCAACAGCCTAACGTAAACTATGTAAAAAGATGATTTCAGTATTTTTTGTTCATACGATGTAAGTCATGGTAACCAAAACAGCTTTGTTGCCAACAGTCTTCAAAATACCTTCTTTCATGTTCCACAATATAAAAGGTTTGAAATGACATGACAATAAATGATGACAGAATTTTTTTTTTTTTTTTGGTGAAATATCCCTTATTCCTAATGTTTTAATTTTTGTTCTTCTTGTTTTTATTATTATTATTATTATTTATTTATTTATTTATTTAATGAAATGACACTCTAAATAAGAAAAATGCCTTTAAGATTCTTTCAAACGACTGATTCATTCAGTGAAGAAGTAAACGGCTCTCTTTATGAATGGGCTTTTGAATCATTGATTCACACGATTCGTTCAAAATGCGGATTCATTCAGAAACTAAACACCGCTGTGTTGCTCGGAGACGCGCAACAATTCTACTATGGCTTCAAAGGTAATATTTTCTCTGCAAAATTGAGCAAAAACACATAATATTGTGTTTACTGAACTGTTGTATAAAATCACACTTAAACTCCGGATAGATCTGGACAAAATCAGCACTGGTGTGATATTGCTATTGCTGCTGGTGTGATATCGCTTATCATTTTCAAGTTCATATGATATAAATATGAGACAAAAAATACATACAGGGGCACCAATTCAATATCTTGAATTTTAGGACATAACTGCATTTATGGAGTTGTTGCCCTGCATCATATTTGTCTGGGGGCGGGGCCAGCGCATTATCTACGTTAAAATATTTTAATCGCGTTATTTTTCATAACTAGTTAATCAAATGATGCGTTAATGCGTATTAAACTGACAGCTCTAGTAATTATATACATGTAAATAAATGTAAATGTTTTCAAAATATAGGCCTACATTTTATGTGTGTGTATTTATATATACATAATAAATATACACAAAACACACACATATATTACGTAAACTAAAAAAAATATTTTGGATACGATTAATCGTGATTAATCATTTGACAGCACTACAGGACAAATAAATTTACTTTTGTACAGTTTATCTGTGCTTTTGTTTTAGATCTGTACTCTATTCTAGTTGTTCGACGACTCCCATTATGAGTTATACTAATTAATTAATAATTTTAATATTTAAAATATATATATATTTTTTAAGTTATTAACTATTATTTTGACTTTAATTATGAAAAATTACACTTTCATATCGTTTTATGGTTTCTGACTTCACACTGCTGGTTAAGGCTTGCACAAGCTCCCCCCCTGGATTCTGGACTGAGAGTGTATGTTGCTGCTCCAATGGCCGTTTTCAACACTGAGAACATTCGTGCTACAGTTTGGATTGCCCTCAAGAGGCTTGATCTCAATGGTTGGTCTCATTTTTGTAATAATTTGTCTAAAGTGCTTAAAGTTTAACAGCAGTCAGTTGTTTAACTGCAGCATAGCATCCTGGGTTGCCATGGCAACATGAACAGATTTGAATTAGAATCTCTTTCATCTGCCTTTTTGTGTCCTTCTTTATATATAAAAAAACAGTGGTCATATCATGGATTACTGAGAAGTATTTAGCTTTGTCTTTTGGCCAGTGTTAAATCAATGTGATAGAGAGCAACAGGTGCATCTGACAGCACAGGGCAGTTACTGGTATTGTTTTGACTATGGCTTTGAATAATTGTTGCAAGATTTTGTGCTGACATGCAAATCACATGCAAATATAAACGATATGTTGGGATGCTGACATAAGCAGTTATTTTTTTTGCAGATAACAGGGTCACAGCCCTCCGGGAGGTTCCCATTCCGAGTGGAGCCAAAGTAACCAGCATAAAACAAGTGCGTTTTTGACTAGTTCTTGGGTTCGATGTTGAGATTTTTGTGATTTTGTGAGATGTTTGTGTTAATTTAGTATTGTCTCTCCTTACAGATACTGGCTCAGTCTTTCAGGCTTGACACGTCTCAGAAAATACTTAAGGTATTTTGACATGCATAACCTTCCTGTAGTGTTTGAAACCTTTACCAACTGCTCTTTATTTATATAAATGGAATAATTTTGAAATAAATTTCCAGATACGAAACAATCGAGGATGTCTAATTCCATTAAACTGCTCCATGCCACCAAACAGCAAGCAAATGTAAGTATGTTTAAAGAACTTGCCTTAGTGTCAAAGGTCTATTCATGTATGAGCGTCAGCTTTAGACAACAATGACAATTAAAAGGAATTTGCAGCAAATAATACCATTGCTTTATAACTGGTCAATATTTGGTCCCTTGAATTAATTTTCAGGGACTTTTTTTTTTTTTTTTTTACCTTTATTTATTTATTTATTTATTTATTATTTTTTGTTATTTTATTAAAAAATATTAAAATAGTGTGTGACACTATTACATCAAATACCTGAATTTAATCTATCAATTTAAATAAATTACTCAAAAAAATGATAAATGATACATGATGGTCACACATTTGTGGTACTATTTGTGGTCACACAATAAACACAAATAGTACATTTTACATAAATGGGTGACATAATACATTTTTGACTTGGTTGAAGGAATAGTTCACCCAAAAATGAAAATTTGCTGACAATTTACTCACCCTCAGGCTTTTTAAGATGTAGATGAGTTTGTTTCTTTATCAGAACAGATTTGGAGAGATGTAGCATTACATCACTTGCTCACCAATGGATGCTCTGCGGTGAATGGGTGCCGTCAGAATGAGAGTCCAAACAGCTGATAAAAACACCACAACAATCCACAAGCAATCCACACCACTCCAGTAAATCAATTAACGTTTGTGAATTGAAAAGTCAAGTCAAGTCACCTTTATTCATATAGCGCTTTTAACAATACAGATCATCTCAAATAATTTGTACAGTATTAAATAGGAAAATAGTGTGACAGTAATGCAAGAAGACAACAGTAAACACTAATTTTTCAGTTAATGGCAGTTCATCATTGATTCAATTATATCATCATCAAACAGTATCTGTGCAATCAAGTCGACGATATCGCTGGAAATTAACAGCGCAAACATTGGTGACAAAAAAAAACCTTGGGAGAAACCAGGCTCAGTTTCACGGCATAGAATCTTTAAAATATGTCCAAGAGTTTTAAACACCGGTCTGTTATTGTGGCAACATTTCCACGTCCCTAAACATGATGCGCCACAAAACGAAACTAAGCCATTTAAAGCGGACCAAATTCTCAGACCTTTAGGCGTCAGTCCAAAAGCCTTGCTATGCGAGGCAACGGTGACCTTGGAATAAGAACGAAACAGACTAATATTAGCATAGATGCAATTCTTCTTACAATGTAACAAGTACATGGGTGTTATGGGAAGTGTTCCCGGTTCCGGCTGTCTGTAATAATAATTAATTTGCCAGAGTTCTGAGAATACAGCAGATGTAAAGGACTATAATGTGATAAGAGCTTGCTTAAGTACTGAGGTGCTAAACCATTCAGGGCTTTATAAGTAATTTGCAAGATTTTAAAATCTATATGATGTTTAATAAGGGAGCCACTGCAGTGGTTATACTTCCTAGTTCTAGTAAAAACTCTAGCTGCTGCATTTTGGACCAGCTGAAGTTTGTTTATTAAGTGTGCAGAGCAACCACACAATAATTCAGGTCATAAACTAATAATTAACATTTCTGCATACACTGCAAAAAATAAAAAAAACACAATTTGTTGAGTCAGCTTAAAATAATTTGTTACCCTGCTGCCTTAAAATTTTAAGTTGAGTCAACTAAAATAAGTTTAGTCAACTTGAAATGTTAAGTTGTACTAAGTAACAACTTAGATATTTGTGTTTGCTAAACTTAACAGATGGGTAAGTAACCCAGCTGCCTTAAAATTTTAAGTTGATTCAAATCAAATATCTAAGTTGTCACTTAGTATAATCTAACATTTCAGGTTGAATAATCTTTTTTTGAGTTGACTGAACTTAAAATAATAAGGCAGCCAGATTACAAATTGTTTTAAGTTGACTCAACAAATTGTTTTTTACAGTGTATGCCATTGAGAGCACAGGTTGTAATTTAGATTTATTTTTGAGATTGAAAAATGCGGTTTTACAAATGCTAGAAAAGTGGCATTCAGAGGAAAGATTGTGGTCAAATAGCACACCTAGGTTTCTAATTGATAACAAAGAATGACAGAGCAGCCATCGAGTGTTATTGTTTTAGGTTTTTACATGCAGAGTCTTTAGGTCAGATAATTAACACCTCTGTTTTTTCAGAATTTAGCAGTAAGAAATTACTCATCATCCAGTTTTTATTTCAACTATGCATTCAGTTTTTTTTAAATTGGTATGTTTCACCGGGCCACAAAGAAATATAGAGCTGAGTATCATCAGCATAACAGTGAAAGCTAACACCATCTTTCCTGATGATAGCTCCCAAGGTATGTGTTTATAATAAATTTGTCATCAAGGCAATTTAGCTTTAAAACATTGTTTCTGGGCAAAATTGCTTCAGGTCCATAAATTATAAAAAGCTTTGTCCGGTGAAAAAAAAAATAAAAAATCTGTCTATTCCTTGTTGTTTCCTCACGTCGGACTCCACCAACATATTTGTTCAGGACTTGTTTTGGACTGTTTTCGATTGTAAGATGTGCTTAACTGTGCATCAGTTATGGATTATGGGCTTCTATTTTGGTCAAAAGCATCAGTTTAAAGTTAAATTGCCTTAATGTTAAATCTGTTTCTTAGAAAAACACAATTTTTTTACTTCGCAAGCCATTAATTTATGGACTGGCGAAGTGTGGATTACTTGTGGATTATTGTAATGTTTTTATCAGCTGTTTGGACTCTCATTTTGACGGCACCCATTCACCGCAGAGGATCCATTGGTGAGCAAGTCACGTAATGCTCAATTTCTCCAAATCTGCTCTGAAGAAGAAACAAACTCATCTACATCTTATATGGCTTGAGGTTAAATAAATATTAAGAAAATTTTAATTTTTGGGTGAACTATTCCTTTAACATCAGACCAAGGTCATTTCTTTCCATTTATGATGTTATGTTTATTTTATTTTCAAGTTTGACTACTTTTAAATCTGTTAATTTGTTTCTGTGTGTTGTACCCAGGCCATACGTCCTTGAAGTGGCCAGAAACTACCAGCATGGTACGAAAACGTGGTCTTTTTTTAATATAGATTTTATCCCTGACTTTTTACTTTATCAAAAAAAATCACATTGTTTTTCCTTTCTGAATATAGTCAATCCAAGACCCAGAAGTATTCCCATGACTGTTATTAATAAAACCCTGAAGTCGAGACTACAGAGCGTTGTGAAAAGGGTGAGACGTTTGACTCCCTTAGAGTCTCCGATACTCAAACTGCTTCTTTAAATGTAAAACAAATTCACGTTGTAAACTCTATGACACAGTATGAACATTGCTCTTATTTCAGATTGAAAGATTAGAAGAGCTGTTGCCTCAAATCAAGCTAAAACACCATGAAAAGATGACAAAGGTGAACTTCTGATCTGATGTTATATTTAACCCCGTTTTCTTTTTACTGCTTTGATGTTTTTTCTGTTGAAACAGGATGTTGTTCCTTCATTTTTAAGTGTAAGTGGCTTTAGTTATGTCACAGATTAACCAATGTTTGCTACTTGCTATCAGGCCATCTAGCTAGTAGGCAGAGAGCATTTGACTGGACAAAAAGCCATACTGTATATGCCTATCATCAGTAAGTCATTTTGTTATTGTTTTCCAGGAAGATAAATGGTACATTTTAAATGCAAACGCTATAAGTAAACTGAGTTAACTTTTAGGAGCATGGACTAAACACCACAAAACTCAAATTTTGTCTCTAAAAAAGTAATTCTTATATATATAATGGCAAATAATTTAATGACTTTCATTGCAGGATATTGAGTTATTGAATCAAAAGCTGGTATTTCTTCACAAACGAATGCAGGTAAAATGTTATTCCTCATTTAGCTGTGTGACTATTATCAAGATGGTAATATAATAATTACTACCTAATCTATTTCAACAATGTAATCTGTTCACATAGGTGTCAGTTATAAAGGAATGTCATGTGAATATTATTGCCATAATATTGTAATTATAAAAGTGAGACTCAATATGTCTGTTCATTTTAGATGGCTGAGTCGTATTGTTGGGAGGGGATGTTGAGAAGAGCTCCTCTGTGGTGAATGATTCCTAAGTTTCAGGAAGTCTGGTTGAGCTGTTGATTTTCACCAACTAACATAACCAATAATATCTTAGAGAGAAGAATCAGGCTGTTCAGTTTTTCTTTTGTATCTGTAGAGAATCTGCATGATCTTTCTGGAGTTTAAGATAAATAACTCGCCATGTATTTTATCTGCATAGTGGACACATGTCAGATTGAAAATGCATGAGTGCGATTGCATTTATATATGGCATCTACAAATAAATTCTACAAATAAATGCTTAAGATTTTCATGATTTTTAGTGGCTGTAGTAATCCAGTTCTCCTCAGATTCATACAGGTTCTAGCAGAGTAACCACAGGTGTAGAGATTGACCTTAACTACTATATCAACTGGATGCATTGCTGTGAATAGGTGCCGTCAGAATGAGAGTTCAAACAGCTGATAAAAGCACCACTATAATCCTCAAGTAATCCACACCACTCCAGTCCACCAATTAATGTCTTAAAAAGCCAATAACTGTGTTTGTAACTTTCAAACTTTAAACCATTGCTTCTGACTAAAATACAAGTCCTCATATTGCTTTCTCCAGTGAAATTGATTAAGTGAATTTACAGCAGAATTTAGAGTAGCTCCATGCCTAACAACACCCCTTAGCTGCTTTATATTTACTTATAAATCATGGATTCTTGGGGTTATTGTTTTAGTACTGCATAACAAGTTCCTTAAAAACTGCATCTCTAATGATCACTAATACGATTAATTGAAAGATGGCAAAATGTAAATGTAGACCTATATTTAATAAAAACATAAAAATGTGGTTGGGTGTCCCGAGATCGAATCCCGCCTTGTGGACCTTTCCTGATCCCACCTCTCTCTCTCTCACTTGCTTCCTGTCCTTTCTCTACTGTCCTATCAAGGAAAAATTGCAAAATTCCAAAAATGTGTAATAACTCTGTAAAATAAGCAAATTAGCCAATTTTGTTTGTCGAAGAGTTGCAAAAATGACAACACCCTTGTAAAGCTCTAGTACTTAGTATGTCCTCAATAACTTAATATTGCTCTGACCCCTCTTGGCATTGAGTGCACAAGTTTGTGACTACAGAAGAACTTCACAAACACTTCACTTCACCCCTCCTCTAGCAATGCCATTGCATTTTGGATGCTGTTAGATCTGAAATTATTGACTTCATTATGAATATTGCTTTGGAAAAGGCTAAATGATTTTATTGTACTTAAGGTAGACTACCAGTCAAAAGTTTTTGAACAGTGCAATTTTTTTTTAAGATGTCCCTTCTGCTCACCAAGTCTGCATTCATTTGATCCAAAGTACAGCAAAAACAGTATAAATATTGAAGAAAAAAAGTACTATTTAAAATAACTTATATTAAAATAATCTCTATAATCCCCCCTAAATAAATAAATTAAATTCAATTAAATCTATACTTACTCCAAACTTTTAAATGGTATAATGTTACAAAAGC
Organism: Labeo rohita; assembly: GCF_022985175.1. NCBI lineage: Eukaryota > Metazoa > Chordata > Actinopteri > Cypriniformes > Cyprinidae > Labeo > Labeo rohita. Next base: position 5,760,645 of record NC_066881.1, on the reverse strand, counting down.
TTTTTATTTCAGATAAATGCTGATCTCTGGATCTTTCTATTCATCAAAGAATCCTAAAAAAATGTGCTCAACTGTTTTAAATATGGATTATAATAATAACACATAATAATTCATAAAAAAGTTTTATTAAACAGCAAATCATCACAAAGATTCACATATAATGTACTCACCCCCTTGTCATCCAAGATGTTCATGTCTTTCTTTCTTCAATCGTAAAGAAATTATGTTTTTTGAGGAAAATATTTCAGGATTTTTCTCAGTGTAATGGACTGATATGGTGCCCTGATTTTGAACTTCCAAAATGCAGTTTAAATGCAGCTCTAAAGATCCCAATGCGGTTGTAAATGATCCCAGCCGAGAAAGAAGGGTCTTATCTAGCGAAACGATCGGTTATTTTCATAAAAATAATACTATTTAAATACTTTATAGTGTCAAACGCTCGACTTGTTTTTCTCTCCCTGAACTCTGTATATTCTGACTCAAGACAGTTAAGGTATATCGAAAAACTCCAATCGTATTTTCTCCCTCAACTTCAAGCGTTTGACATTAAAAAGTATATAAATTGTATTATTTTTATGAAAATAACCCTTCTTCCTTGGCTGGGATCGTTTACAGCCGCATTTAAAGTGCATTTTGGAAGTTCAAGCTCGGGGCACCATATCAGTCCATTATATGGAGAAAAATCCTGAAATGTTTTCCTCAAAAAACATAATTTCTTTACGACTGAAGAAAGAAAGACATGAACATCTTGGATGACAAGGGGGTGAGCATATGTGAATCTTTGTTTTGGAAGTGGACTATTGAGAAATTACTCCTCTTCAAATGTTTTGGTTCAGCAAAAATAGCCTTGGACCAGAACATTTTTATTTAGGTTTATTTTACAAGTTCACCTGCCCATCCAGTCCTAATGGTTAATGGTAAACTAACTTAGCTTGCTGTCCTCAGCAGAGGCTCGAACCCAGGGCTCGGCTCGAGCTTTGAGTTTAACTACCCATTGTGGTGATACACAGAGAGAGAATAACAGAAATAGGAGGAGATGGGGAGGTGGAGGGATGCCAGAAGAATTGATGCTAAGACTGCTGCTTATATACGCTTGTTATAATGATTGACAGGACTGAACAATTAGGCTCCTCACAGAACTTTGTTTGGAACCTCATTTAGCAACTTTTATGAGGGTGTATGCATTTCTGCAACATATTTTATCACTTTAATAAAGAAATCTCATTTTCCTGATTAATTTTGACATGCTTCTTTGGTAATTGATCAAGCAGGACTTCCTGGAACCCAAATAAGTCTTCTACATGTACATTTATTCATTTAGCAAATGCTTTTGTCCAAAGTGACTTCTAAGTAATTGTAAGAGTAAAAGTAAGAGTAATTGCTGAATTTAAGTTTCAGTGCACTCTGTTACACTGAGTACTGTAGTTTACAAATACATCAACATATGCCCATTATAATGTTTTAAGCATCAATATATTTATATAAAGTAGGATGCGTGTTTTTCAAGTGCTGTGACTAGTTATTATTAGGAATAATCAATATGAGTTTAAAGGGTGCATACACTACCAGTCAAACGTTTTTAAACAGTTTAAACAAGATTTTAATGTTTTTTTTTTAAAAGAGGAATACGACATATGTAGCCAAATTCCCTGACACGTCTGCGTGTGGTGGCTCTTGATGCCTTGACCCCAGCCTCAGTCCATTCCTTGTGAAGTTCACCCAAATTCTTGAATTGATTTTGCTTGACAAGCCTCTCAAGGCTGTGGTTCTCTCGGTTGGTTGTGCATCTTTTTCTTCCACACTTTTTCCTCTCACTCAACTTTCTGTTAACATGCTTGGATACAGCACTCTGTGAACAGCCAGCTTCTTTGGCAATGGATGTTTGTAGCTTAACCTCCTTGTGAAGGGTGTCATTGATTGTCTTCTGGACAACTGTCAGATCAGCAGTCCTCCTCATGATTGAAGGCTCAGGAAAACTTTGCAGGTGTTTTGAGTTGATTAGCTGATTGGCATGTCACCATATTCTAATTTGTTAAGATAGTGAATTGATGGGTTGGTTAAATGTGAGCCAAAATTATCAAAATTAAAAGAACCAAAGACTTAAACTACTTCAGTCTGTGTGCATTGAATTTATTTAAAGGGGTCATCGGATGCAAAGTTCACTTTTACATGTTGTTTGAACATTAATGTGTGTTGACAGTGTATGTACAAATCTACCCTATAATGATAAAAATCCATGCAGTGGTTTTTAATTAATCTGTAAAAATAATATCCCCTTTTTCAAATTGAGCCGTTCTCAGATGCCTGGTGTTGTGGCGTCACACCCAAAGAGGCCGCTCCCACGATAGTTGATTGACATGAGATCAGATCATACCTCAGATCAGTTGTTACAGTCCAACCTCCAAGTTTGGATGCCATAGCAGGGATGTAAATTAGACAAGAATTGAGCGATTGAGGTGTTGTGTTGCTGGATGTAATAATGAACATAGTGGTCGTCATTTACTCTCGACATCTGAGCCGCTGAAGATACAGTAGATTACATTTGTTTGTGAAGGGAATGCGCCTCCCGATCTACACATATCTGTCTATGTTTGCGCAAATCATTCGTGATCCAGCTTCACCTACAGCAGAAGTGAGTATAAGGGTTTTTTTATGAATCTTTGCGATCGCCTTTCCTAATAATGTGTTAGTTAGCAAGTTTAGCGGCTAAATGCGGCTGAATGCATCTAAAGTAAACAGGCTCGTCACTCCACAGAGAGTAGAGAGGGGCGGGCGAGCAGAGCTCATTTGCATTTAAAGCAGCCTCGACCAGAATGAGATGATTTTTGCAGAGCTGATTTTGGCAAGGTAATGGGTGTTGTTCTACACAACCATTGAGAATTTTTAACCAAAGTATATTATAGACTTTTCATCAAGACCCTAAAGAATCATATCAACTTGTGGAAAATGGGCATCTGATGACCCCTTTAATACACAAGTTTTACAATTTGAGTTGAATTACTGAAATAAATGAACTTTTCCACAACATTCTAATTTATTAAAATGCACCTGTAGTTAAGCCACGTTTGAAGCTTTTGTAAATTGAGGCGTTCACACCATATCGGAATTCCTGTACTTACGAGATTCCAACTTATAAAAAGCGTTAATGTTCTCATAGAACTTGTAATTACGACTTGTGAACTATGAGTCTTCTGAAAGCTACAACTTGTACCACATGACCGCTGTACCACCTGACCAACATAGGCTCTGTTTAGGCGTTGATAGTGTGGTCATAGAAAAACCTAATTCCAAGTCTGAGAACGTGAACAGCTCAGAGTAGAACGTCACATGTTGTCATCTCGATATATAAATTATGGTAATTACGATATGGCATGAACGCAGCATCTCTCTACAAACATACACTTTTGTTGCAACCACAATTGTTTCTGAAGAACTACATTATTTGGTGGAAGAATACTGTTTTTATTAATATCATTACACTTAATTTGCCGTTTTATTTTTGTGAAATCTTACTACACGTATGGAACAATCGTTTTATAAAAACAACAAGCCCGGTGAAAGCCATGATTTACAGTGAATTTATAACAGCTAAGGGGTGCTGTGCCAAACAACGCCCCTTAGCTGTTATAAATTCACTGTAAACCACAGCTTATTGGGGTTTATTGCTTTACCAGAAGCCAATAGACAGAGACAATTTTTCCTTGCTGCTTAAACCCCAACTCCCCACAAGAACAACAGCATTGCAGTAATGTCTCCACTTGTTTATTGATACAGAAAAAGTTGTAGTTCTGAGCAGTGACTTCCCTGTACAACCTACCAAGATGTTCTGAAAAAGTACCAAAATATATATTCCAAAATACGTCGTATATAAACCTCAATGAATTTGATGGACGCTTCAAGACCGAAGACAATGAGAAAACTCGCTCACTTCCAATCTATAACTGCAGCTGATTGAATTATTTCCAAGTAAAGCATTGATCCCAATGTCAGCCTTCTGATTGAAACAAAAAAAAATTATAGACATCAGGATCAATGACACTGCAACAAAATTGTTCACTAACAAGAAACAAGGGAGAAAGTAATGTCAATGTAATTCAGCATTTGAGAGCATTTCAATAGGATTGTGGGTGATGGCTTCATCAGGGAAAAAAAATAGACGAGCATCTTTCATCACGTTATTTTTTAAAAAATGTATTTGATCAACCACATATTGGTGTTCAGAAAAAGGTCACAAATACTGACACAAATGATTCACTACTAAATGAAAAGAAAAGAAAGCGAAAGCAAATCAAGTTGACAATTACTGGAAAAACACTATGTACATAAACGAGGGTGCGATGGACAAGACAGATACATTAGGAGTACACAGACTCGTGTTTGTCACCTCTGCTACCATACTGCACTCTGTTCATTCAGTTATCAATTACAGACGTCGTTGACTGGAATATTAAATCAGAACAAAAAAACAAAAAAAAGAAAAACAAAGAACAAATGGTCTGGTTTAACAGTTCTAGTTGCTTGCGTCTTTGAATTGTTTAAAACTAAAACGCTCTTTCTTATGGAGCTATCCTTAAAATTTTCCCAGTGGTCTGAATTCAAAGGGGAAAGTGTCCTCGAAACAATCAGCACTTCTATTCAGTTTTGGATTTTTTGCTGTCGTTGCCGTTTTCCTCAGCCGCGGTCTCCTCCGGCTTTCGCTTCTTGGTGCTCTCGTCTTTGTTGTTCCCGAGGTGTGGGGAGAAGGTGATAATTATACAGGTCATGTTGTCACATCCTGTGCCGTCTCCTGAGGTGTCTGGCGCTAAGCAGTGGTCCAGCAGCTATACGGTGAAGAAAAGAAACACTTCTTAGCAAACTGGCTGATGTTTTCTTTCTTTAATAAATGCATCTTTCAGTGGTGGATTCCAACACCAGTGAAATCCAATATAATTTTCAATACTGCAGCAAAACAACAAATGTAAATGGCTTGTAGCCTTGTAGTATTTTTAAACATTTGTTGAAGTTACTAAATGCATATCGGTTTGCAAATTTAAAAGGATAATTCAGCCAAAAATGAAAATTACCCCATGATTTACTCACCCTCAAGCCATTCTAGGTGTATACTTTGTTCTTTTAGATAAATACAATCAGAGTTAAATTTAAAAATGCCCTGGCTCTTTCAAGATTTATAATGGCAGTGAATGACTGTTGAGATTTTGAAGCCCAACAAACTGCATCCATCCATCCATCATAAAAAGCACTCCATACGGGACCAGGTAGTTAATAAAAGCCTTCTGAAGTGAATCTATGCGTTATTTAAAATTTTAAAAGCTGCAATCTCTAGCATACGCTCTGGTAAGAACATGCTAGTCTCACAAGAATCAAGTTTTGTTTACAGGAGCAAAGGAAGCAAAGTTTCTTTTGTTTAGGCAAAGGAAAACCACTCTGGATTATTTGCATGCTGGGTTCAATCTGCTGGGTCATTTTTATTGGGTTGTTTAAAATATTTTTATTAGGGATGTCACAACTCTCAATATAATATTGAACCGTTTGGTATGACATCCACGGTTCAATATGCACTTGTGAATTGCAGTTTTTTGTTTTTTTTTTGTATTAAATCATTTTGTTTCATTTCTCTCATAATTTCATGTGTTGAGATGAGGAAATGCTTCCCCGCTTATATTTGAAAAAGCAACACACGCAGAGCATCTTCTCCTCTAATGACATGCAATGACAAGCCTTTTTAAACAAAACCTGTTTAAAAACAAAACCCGTTTTAAACCAGTTTTAAAAAGTTATTAAAAAAAAAAAAAAACAAAACAAAAAAAGGCAGCCGTGTTCTGTCATCATGTGTTCTGTCCAGTGGATGGTTGCCAAATAGCCCAAGTTGGGTTGTTTTTAACCCAGCATTTTTAGAGTGCATCAAAATCCTTAATTTTTCCTTTACAAATCCTCATTTTGTACCAATTTGTGTTATTTTTCTTACAAAAACGTAAAAACGGCCAATATTAAAATCACTGAGCGGCGTAGAGTACTTTTTATTATAGATGCACTGTATTAGGCTACTGACTCTCAACACCCATTCACTGTCATTATAAAGCCTGGAAAAGGCAGGACATTTTTAATCTAACTCTGATGGTATTCGTCTAAAAAAGTCAGTCATACACACCTAGGATGGCTTGAGGATGAGTAAATCATGAGGTAATTTTCATTTTTGGGTGAACTATCCCTTTAACAAATATCTTGCCAAGAAAAGCGTTTTAAATCAAGAGCATTTCACACAACTCCATAGAGATGTATTACTAAAATGCTTAAGCATTTTTAAGCACACAAACAGACTTATTCAAAACAACATTTTGCAGCACTTACCTCTTCAATAATGGCAGACAGGGGTTTGTTTTTACCAGCCTCAGTTTTCAATCTCTCACTTACAAAGTCCACCACTTCTTGACTGCTCATCACATTCCTTTAAACACAAACAAAAACAAAATGTAAAGACACTGACAATTTAATCTGCTCACTATTCATTAAAGTTCTGAATACTGAAAAAAAAGCATTTCTCAAGGAAGAGACATGCATAAATCATGGATAAAGTGTTATAAAAACAAACATTGCATTAAACTGAGTGACAACAATAAACCTGGACAGTATGCAGTCATCACATTTGACAGCCTAACTGAATAAATCGCAAATGACAATTTTTTTTATTTGTCCACAAGCGTTTTAAAAGTGATTTTACCCCAGGTAGATAAACAATCACTTCAACCAAAACTGCTACTATTACTATTATTATTCCTACATGCACAAGGTAGAACCAAGAACTCCAAGCTAAATGTGATGAAAAATAAAAATCAAGGCATGATAGACAAATAAACAGTGAAGAATGATATGGAATCATTATTTTAGGCTATATGACTAGCAAAGACAAGCAAATACATTATGTATGCCCAATTTACAAGTTGTAAAAATCCAACACATCACACGGCCCTAAAAATCCAACTTACAAAATCATAGGTTATATTTGTGTCATTAGTCTTACCAGATGCCATCACAGGCAATAACCATGAAGTCATGGTCTTCATTGAGAGTCAGCACTTTGACATCAGGTAGAGCAGAGATCATCTGTTCCTCTGGGGGAAGAGCCTTGTTCCTTTTATAAAAGTGATCACCTACAAGAAAACACAATGAAAACATTTTCTTCCACTCTTTAAAAATAAAATATGCAAAATCAAACATTTGCAAAGATAATTCAGCAGCGTTACCAATAGCTCTGGAGAGGTTCAGGCCTCCATTGACACGGCCGTCCATGGTCACCTTCCCACCAGCATTCTTTATTCTGGCCAGCTCCAGCTCATCCTCTGGTTTGTGGTCATAGGACATGTCCACCGCCTTTCCCTTTTCAGACACCACGCATCTGGAGTCTCCAGCGTTGGCCACGATGAGCTGCTTCCCACGAATAAGAGCAACTACAGCTGTGGTGCCACTGTCTGAACCTGGCTGCATTACAAAGAGAGAGAAAGTAATTAAAACACACAATGCACATGGTGACCCACTCTTTACACAACTTATTTTAAGTTAATCCAAAACAGTATGCTTTTTTTTTTTTTTTGCTGTGGAACCCAAATTGAGAATTTGAAGCAAAATCTTAATTCGATCGCTACAGTGAGGGGATTAGAAAGTAGAATTTTTTAAAAAATTCTCAATTTTTGTACAACAACAACAACAACAACAACAACAACAACAACAACAACAACAACAACAACGTTTCAGAAGAACAGGAACAACATGCAAGCATCATGAACATCAGCTCAAGATAGAATGAGGTCAAAAACATTTTCACATGCTTCATTTCATGAATAAACACTACATTTTCCACAAATAACCACATCTCGGATGCCATGCGACTTATGCTAACCTCCTCTTTTCCATCCATGCCTGGCAAGCACATTTCCTCCTCTTCATCGGTATCCTCTTCCTCTCCCTCTTCAGTGTCATCCTCTTCTTCATTCTCACTGCTGTTCTCACCGTCCTCCTCACTGCAGTCCTATTTGCAGCAACAAAATAAAGTTACAATAATAAATAGATGCCACTCACGTGCAAAGCAGCACTTTTTTTTAAACATTTAATGTTGCAAACAATGTTAGTATTTTTGAAAACAGCATTCAGTACACTGCGCCATATTCCGAATCCACACTACAGATTAAAGTTTGGGTTCGACAAGATTATTTTTTGATTAAGTTTTTGAAAACTCTTGTATGCTCACTCAATGCATTTACTTATGCAGATTATTTGATAAAATTTAAAACTGGATTTCTGCCATTTAGCATTAAAGGATAAGTCCACTTCCAAAACAAAAGATTCACATATAATGTACTCACCCCCTTGTCACCCAAGATATTCATGTCCGTCTGTCTTCAGTGGTAAAGACATTAGGTTTTTTGAGGAAAACATTTCAGGATTTTTCTCCATATAATGGACTGATATGGTGCCCCGATTTGAACTTTCAAAATGCAGTTTAAATGCGACTTCAAACGATCCCAAATGCGATTGTAAACGATCCCAGCCGAGAAAGAAGGGTCTTATCAAGTGAAACGATCAGTTATTTTCATAAAAATAATACAATTTATATGCTTTTTAATGCCAAACGCTCATCTTGTCTTACTCTGCCTGGACTGTTTTCGTTCCGGTTCATGACAGTTAGGGTATGTCGAAAAACTCCCATTTCATGTTCTCCCTCAACTTCAAAATCGTCCTATATCACAGTTTTTCCTTTTTGGTTGAGGGTGTTTGATGATCTTTGCATGTTCACTTTGCTCGGTACTTCTGCAGCGATATAGGATGATTTTGAAATGATTTTTGAAGTTGAGGGAGAAAATACGATTTAAGTTTTTCAACACGCACTAACTGTCTTGAGCCAGAATACACAGAGTTCAGGGAGAGAAAGACAAGATGAGCATTTGAGATTAAAAAGTATGTAAACTGTATTTGTTTTTAATGAAGATAAGAGATTGTTTTGCTAGATAAGATCCTTCTTCCTCGGCTGGACTTGTTTACAACCACATTTGGGATCGTTTGAAGCAGCATTTAAACTGCATTTTGAAAGTTTAAAATCAGGGCACCATATCAGTCCATTATATGCAGAAAAATGCTGAAATGTTTCTCCTCAAAAAACTATTTCTTTACAACTGAAAAAAGAAAGACATGAACATCTTGAATGAGGGTGAGTACATTATATGTGAATCTTTGTTTTGGAAGTGGACTTCCCCTTTAAGAAAATCTTATGTAACATTATAAATATCTTTACGGTCTCTTCTGATCAATTTAATGCATCCCTGCTGAACAAAAAAAATAAATCTCTCCATAAGTGACCCCAAAATTGACCATCATTCATTTAGTGTAAAGCTGCTTTAAAATGTGTAAAAAGTGCTATATAAAAACTTGACCCTTACAAACAAAACTTTACCAGGTCAGCCGTATTTGAGACTGAACTTGCAATGCAAGCAACCAGGTCCTTCGCCATTATACAAACCTAGACCTAAACTGCCCAAATGCGCTAGATTTGTCCCCTCACCTCTTCCTCGCTACCTTCTTCTTCGTCTTCTCCCTCCTCTGACTCTTCACTGTCCTCGAAGAACTTGGACTTGGCACTCCCTGGAGCAGCAGCTGCAGAGGAGGAGCAGGAAGGACCAGCATCACCAGATTTCTCAGCGGCTCCACCAGAAGCAGAGCCACTGCTGCCACTGGACGCAGCCGCCCGTCTGCAGGCCCTCATCTTGGAGCCTCCGGCCGCATCACCAGCAGTGGCTGCCTTCTCCTTCCCATTGCTGTCGGCTTCAGAAGCCCCGCTTTCCGTCTCACCGTTGATTGCCTTCTCAGCATGAGATTTCTCTCCATCCTCAGACTCTTTAGAGGCACCTGGACACGGCTTTTTGGCACTTTTGTTTTGGTTCTGTCCGAAGCGACTAAGCAGCTCCTCGATTGTCATGGTGGCCTCTTCATGCAGCAGAGCTGCTTCTTCATTATCAACTGACGAGAAAGGCGAACGTTAATGTAGCAGTTAAATTGTGCATGCAGGTGACAAAACACTAACAAGCGCTCTATCTTTGGCAACTCTCAGAATTATAATTATAGAAGAATTATAAAAATTATATAAAGAATTATAATTGGATCTAAAGCATTATAAGCATCTTAACTCTTCCAAAGAGGCTTCAAAGTTCTTTAAATATTTTAAATACTGTTTTAATTTTAATTTTACTGTCTTAATTTTAAAATAAGCTAAAATGACAAATCAAGATAGTTCTTAATCTAAGTCACCCCCAAATTCCTGGAATTGTATGATTTAATTTTAGTTTGAATTATTTTAATCTATGGATGCTCAATTTCAGTAAATGACAGAAGGGGTGCCTTGAAATATTATTGTGATAGCAGGGGGCCTAGGGGTCTGAAAGTTAGAGAAACACTGATCTAAAGTGTTGATGAGATCAATATGCCATACATATACAACCCCAGCACTAACCATCATCTTCATCTGCTACTTTTTCTGTTTCTTCCTGAGGACGTCCAGCTATCTGAACAAGTTCCTTGATGACTTCCTCTGTGGTGATCCGGGCATCTATAGCCAGGAAAGCATCTTCTAAAGCCTGGAAATATGAAAGCAAGCAGCACAAACACAGTAATGATGTCAGTGATTTTAATCATTTTCAGATCATATAATCTAATTAGACAATGGAAACTCACATGAAAGACAATAACAAAAAACAACAATTTAAAAATCCTGCTGTCTTCAAGTCATATCAGAATGATCATATGTTCAAGCTCTGAACATAACTACACCAAATAACTATAAGAGGTAAAGCAAGAGTTACCTTTTGCAGTTTGCCATCCTTATATGCTTTCTGCTCTTTAATAATGTCAGGCAAGTACTTGGAGCAATACAAAGCAACCTCTTCACCTGAAAATACAGTTAAAAGACTCTCACTAAACAAAATTATCCAAAAAAATTACACAATTTTCACCTCATTCTTATTCAATAGTTCATCCAAAAATGATTTTACCTACTGTACATTTCAGCACAATGGAGATGATAAAAAAGATGATACTTTGAAGAAAGTTGACAACCAAAAGCCATCAACTTCCATAGTATTTTTTCCCCCCATTCTACTGAAGTCAACGGCTACTACCAACTGTCTTGTTACCAACATTCATCCAAAAAACAAACAAAAAAATAAATAAATAAATAAAAAAATCTCTTTTGTGTTCAATAAAGAAACTCACACCGGTTTGAAACAACTTTAGAGTGAGCGAAAGATGACATTTTTCATTTTTGGGAGAACTATAACTTTAAAAGGAATAGTTCATCTAAAAACAAAACCACTGCAAATTGTCATTTGCTCACCTTCATATTGTTCCAACCCGTAATCGGATTACTTTTTTCAAGTAACTAGTAAAGTAACGCATTACTTTTTAACTTATAAGAAAATATCTGAATTACTTTTTCAAATAAGTAACGCCAGTTACCCCCCCCCACCCTTCATTTATTGATTGAAAGCTCTCCTGTCCCCATGTTGAAAAATCAGGAGTAAGATGTTACTTCATGTTACTCTAGAATAATTGTGAACATGCATTAATTCACCTCACTCACACACACACAAAAACAGATTCAGTATTCCTCAAAGTGAATAGAAACAGTGAAATGCAACTCAGAATATGATGCAAACCTGCAATCAACTGTTAAATAATACAAACATCCTTTATGTATTCAATTCCATTTTATTAACCACCGTTTTTGCTGCTGACCTTCTATGATCCAATTCAACCATAATAATAAGGAAAAACTAATCAAGATAAACTAACATTTCCTCTTTTTGTTTTATTGCTGAATAGTGTTGAACTTTCTTCTTTGGTCCACTGTACAGACGTCAATTTACTTCCTTCAGCATGAGGCTTTTGGTGTTCATTTGCTAAAAATAGAACAACTTAACTTAAAAACAAGCAAGCCCTACACAGATTTAAAAAGTAATGCAAAAAATCCCTTAATGCATTACTTTTCATAAAAAGTAACTAAGTACTTAGTAACTTTTTTGGGGAATAGTTACGCAAGAAAAGTAACTTTCCTTAACACTCTTCCAACCTGTATAACTTTCACCTCTGAAACCAGTGTTGCCAGATGTACGATAATTTAGACCTCTGTACAAATCCCATAATGTATAATAATTTCAGAATTTTGTGAAACTTAAAATGACAGTCATTGTAATCATAGGGCTTCTATACTAATTCATCTAGCTGTGGATCCTACGTTTACTGTGCGCTGCTTTTAATCCAACAAGCACTATTCTGCGGTCCATGACCGCATCAAATCTGTACTGCAGACACCTCAACATCTGGCAACACGCAGACATCTGATGACAGTGACTCAGAAGTGAAGTCTGGGACTTCCCACTTATTTAACACTTCGTTATTTATCCATTGTGGTAATTCGCAGGTTGTGTCAAAAAGTTGTCTAGTTGTCTAGACATTTGAGCTTGTGGTATGACACTTTGACATTTTCAATCTGGCAACACTGTCTGGAACATAAAAGATGATATTTTGAAGAATATTGGTTTTGATGATCACTAAATTTTGCTGTATAGATAAAGAAATATGTTCCACAGAAGATCATCACACAGATGTGACAACTTTCATTTTTGGTTGAACTATCAATTTAAGTCTATCCTTACAAAAAAACTATAATTATATGGGCTATTTGTATGGTTCTTTTGGGGACTTGATAGACAAAACAACTTTTGTCGTCCAAGTAAAAAAGATAAATAAAATAAAAATAGCAGAGTGGTTTGGAAGGACACTGAATGTGGAAAAACACAGAATTTTTATTTATAAGTGAATTTTCTCTTTAAAATGTACACCTGGTGGGGCTTTAAACGTTACCAGCTTACCTCCATGACCATCATAGACTGCAAACATCGCAGTTTCCTCATCCATCTCTGGGATGCAGTTGTGCGCGTCCTAGGAAACAAAACAAGCCATGAAAAAGGAGTTTGAGGCGGGAGTCACTCTGACCTCACTGGCGCCAAAATCCACGCACGTCACTCCTGCCATACAAAACAACAGACGCTACAGAACTAGCACGCTCACACTTTTATAGACCATTGGATGGGTTACGCATCCAATAAGTCTTAATTACACCGGCTAAAGGTCATTCTCTCGTGTTTATTTCCAAATATCATTAACAAACCACAGAGCAGCGACGGAGAGCGATCGAAACGGGATGTTTTACCTCCATAGACACTCGCCAGCCCTGCATGGCCGCGAAGCCGAAGTTCATGTTCTTATTCCCGCCGACGCCTGTGGTCTTCTCCGTGTTTGGTTGAGACAAGTAAGCCCCCATGATGTATGCAATGAGGTTTCGTTAAAGAAAAGCGCGTAATATGAAAGAAATCTGGTTTTCTGCTTTCAAAGACAGGTCAAACGTCTGTGTACACCAAGTACTTGTCACATTTCAGTGTGCAGAGACCCTTAGATGAGAGTAAACCGGTGTGTTACCCTGCTGCTGCTGCTGCTGCTGCTGCTAGCTGACGGGCTGCTAACACTGGTGATGCTGCTGGAGTTTTTAAATGAACAATCACAAATGAAAGAAGAGCTCAAACGAGGCTGTCAAAAACTGAGCGAACTCACTTTAAACACGGAAGGGGATAAATGCTGGTACGATTTAAGTCTCTTTTAAAACACAGAAAGCCCCTAACACGTGTGAGTCAACATAATCAACAGTCCAGCAGCAAACCCATTTCACAGAGGGCGGACTTTAGGCACACCGGAAGCGGAAGTCTGCTCATGTAGCGATGGGTCGATCATGAACGATTCGTTTGAATGAATCCTTTATATGACTCTGAAGTAGCGAGTCGTTTCAGAGAATGATTCGCTCATTTTTTCTTCGTTTATGAATGGAATGATTCTGTTTCCCGTGCGTAGCCTATACGGGTGTTACGTTACGAAATACCGAATTACAGTTACTCGGACCTTGAACGAAATGACCTGAATAAGGATTCGAGATGCAGAGATTCAGTTCAGGAATGATCCGATCTTCGCTTCAGAGCTCATTGTGAGTTCACGCATGCGCATAGTTCGTGGCGGGTTTTTTAACTCGAATCTTTTGAATCGCTGCTAAAACGATTCGATTCTAATTATTCTGTGTCCTTTATTTATTGAGGATCTTTTGACGGACTGAGTTCGTTCAGCTCGTCATGTGAGTCAGAGAGGAAAAAATGTGTGTAAAATGACGGTTTTTATTGTTCTTTGCTGTAGCTTTATTTAGACTCTAGTTAAAAAAAATGTATTTAAAAACAGCATAGTTTAGTGAAGAAAAAGTCAACTTTCTGAGGCACTTTTTAAAAATTTATTTCTTCTAGATGCAATTTTCAATTTTCAGTTTTAGTTTTCCTCAGGTTAACTGTGGTGTCCAGCAGAAGTATCACAGTAGTTCATTACTTTAACTGTTAACATGATCCACTAACATTTGACAGAATACAAATATTTTGTCTTTGTTTTAATTTTTAACGGTGCAAACAATTTTTAACATTAATATATTTATATGAATGAACATGAAATTAAACCTGCACACACTGGACAAAATATTTCATCTGACGGAAAAGAGACTGTACATTTTGAAAGCATATGTTATCTAAAATGTAAATTATGTCATTTAGGACTAGAATATAGGTAACCTCAAGAATCAATTGAACTCTGAATCAATTGAATCAATTGCTTCGCAAAATGATTCACTGTTTCGAAGCGCTCGAAACGCCACATGTTGGCGGCACCTGCTGGTCAAAACGGTGTAAATGCAACGAAAACTCAGCTCAAAAATGTGTAATGTCAACTTTTATAAACCAATTGCAGATTGTTTTCATGACAGTTTAATTTATTAAATATAATCTACAAGAAATTTTTAAATATTTATTTTTTCCCCATACTATGGAAGTCAACTTTCAGTGTTTCAGTTTGTAGGCAGTTTGATTATAGACCTTGAAACAGTGCTTAATCTCAAATATTTAGTGAGAATTTATGAAACTGGGGTAAAATCTTTGAGATGTACCATCTAATTTTCTGTATAGCACAATCACTACAAACACACAGCAACAAACAGACATGAATGAAAACTTACACAAAACTGCAATAATACATAATAAATAAATAAACAGCAGAATATCATCAGATACAATCATGTGCAAAGCCTAGGTATTACCAATAGGTCTATAAACAGTAACCACCTCACTGATAGCATGCACAGAGTGTGTTTAAACACTCCAAATAATTAAATTATCTAATTCCAATCTGCTGCAATAGGGTCTGCAGGCAGACATGCACCTGCACTCTCAGACGCCTGCACTTCCGCAAGTGACGTTATTTGCAGTCTATTTTATTTTTTACTTTATTTTATATATTTATTATTTTTTAATCAAATCTCTCAACATTTTACAACAGTAGCAAGGTGGTGAAGACAAGAAAAAATAAACAAAATTACAATGTCACTCGCAATCGCCACCTGCACTCTCAGCTACCTGCGACGTCACTTGCAATCCACACAAATCGTGCGTGTTGCCAGTGGAGACAAGACGCTGTGGTGGTTAAATGATTAAAACTAATTTAGCATAACATACAGGGTCCTGCAAGTCATCTGTAGGAAATAAAAACAAGACCCAAATCCGTGGCCACAGAACAGAAGAATATGAACGAATATGAATATGAAGCAGAATATGAACGAGAGAATACGAAGTCTCTCGTTAAGCTTTTTCTCCCGTAGACAACTATTAACACGTTCTGGGCTCGTCTGCTTGCCTATACAGAGTTGGTCCTTTTAATATCACATAATGCCTTTCTTATGGCGCGTTCATATCTGCTGGGATATCGTTTGACAACAGTAAGGTTTATACTGAATTTGGTCTTTTTCATCTTAGTCCGTTTTGCCACATTAAGCATTTGCTGGGCAAGTATGAAAGTGAAAGTTTGCGCATTGTGTTCATGGCCATATGCTTGCCTTGAAGTACATTACATTAATAAACTATATTACAAATTTGATCGTTTAATGGCACTTAGTGTATCTTAATACATTAAGCCACATCAAGTGTTAATGGTTTTCTATGGGAGGAAAAGCTTAACGAGAGACTTTGAGCATTGCGTTCATATTCTGCTGTTCTGTGGCCATGGATCTGCGGGTCTTGTTTTTATCTCCTACAGATGACTTGCAGGACCCTGTGCATTATACTGTTAAATTAGTTTCAATCGTTTAATCACCGCAGCGTCTTGTCTGGCAACACGCACCATTTGTGTGGATTGCAAGTGATGTCGCAGCTAGCAGAGAGTGCAAGTGGCGATTACGAGTGGCATTGTAATTTAGTTTATTTTTTCTTGTCTTCACCACCTGGCTACTGTTGTAAAATGTTGAGAGAGTCAATAAAAAAAAAAAAAAAAAAGTAAAAATAAAATAGACTGCAAGTGACATCACTTCCGGAAGTGCAGGTGTCTGAGAGTGCAGGTGATGAGTAAAAGAATCCTAGGATGTCTATTATATGTTAAGCACAGCAAGATCAGATTTTGATATATAAATCACAATAGTCACAAGTTGGCAGTATAAACTGAGAAACAAGTTTATAAGCATTATATGTAAAGCAATTTTGAGATTAATGATTCTATGATTGACTTTTAACATGAAACATGATCAGTGTCTTATGAAAGTTTGGTGATAAGCCATACACCAAGATATTTTATATGATTCTGTGTAAAATCATAATATATAGGACTTTGAGCACTATTAAGTACCAATTTATTATCCAAAAGTCAGAAAAACTTGGAATTGAAGAAGGTCAGTTTTATGTATGACAGTGTGACCAGCATAGAGTTGAAAACTAAATTTATTAAAAGTTATGGTAAGTTATTTACATAAATAGAAAAGAAAAGTGGCCCCAGTGTTGAACCCTGGGGCACACCTCTTTCTTGAATAAAAAGATTGGATTTATTAACATAGGACTACACTTTGTTTTCAAGTATGAGGTGAATTAAACCACAACACCGCATTTTCAAAAGGCCAATAGCATGAAATGCATCTGAAAGCAGATAGCAAATTACACTGCCCGTCCAAAAAAAAGTCACACAATGTATTTCGTTGGACCGCCTTTAGCTTTGATAAGCATTGTTTTGATAAGCTTCTGGAATGTCACAACATTTATTCCTGTCCAGAGTTGCATTAATTTTTCACCGAGATCTTGTATTGATGATAGGAGAGTCGGACCGCTGCGCAAAGTCTTCTCCAGCACGTCCCAAAGATTCTCAGTGGGGTTAAGGTCTGGACTCTGTTCTCCAATTCATGTGTGAAAATGATGTCTCATGCTCCCTGAACCACTCTTTCACCATTTGAGACCAATAAATCCTGCCATTGTCATCTTGGAATATGCCCATGCCATCAGGGAAGAAGAAATCCATTGATGGAATCAATGAACCTGGTCATTCAGTATATTCAGGTAGTCAGCTGACCTCATTCTTTGGGACACAACATTGCTGAACATAGACCTGACAAACTGCAGCAACCCCAGATCATAGCACTGCCCCCACGGGCTTGTACGGTAGGCACGGTGGATGCATCACTTCATCCGCCTCTCTTCTGACCCTGATGCACCCATCACTCTGGAACAGGGTAAATCTGGACTCATCAGACCACATGACCTTCTTCCATTGCTTCAGAGTCCGATCTTTATGCTGCCTAGCAAATTGAAGACTTTTCCCCCCCGATTAGCCTCAGTGATAAGTGGTTTTCTTAAGGCTACACTGCTGTTTAGTCCCAATCCCTTGAGTTCCCTTCGCCTTGTGCATGTGGAAATGCTCTTACTTTCACTTTTAAACATAGCCATGAGTTCTGCTGTTGTTTTTTTACGATTTGATTTCACCAAAAATTTAAGTGATCGCGGATAACGATCATTCAAGATTTTTTTCCAACCACATTTCTTCCTTGAAGATGATGGTTCCCCACTATCCTTCCAGGTTTTAATAATGCGTTGGACAGTTCTTAACCCAATTTTAGCAGTTTCAGCAATCTCCTTGGATGTTTTCTTTGCTTGATGCATGCCAATAATTTGACCCTTCTGAAACAGATTAACATCTTTTCCACGACCTTAGGATGTGTCTTCCGACATGCATGTTTAAGAAATGAGAAGCTGCTCACTGCATCAGTTAAGGTTAAATAACTTGTTGCCAGCTGAAACAATCATCCATGCATTAATTATCCAAAGAGAGGCTCTAACCTATTTGCTTAGTTAAATCCAGGTGGTGACTTTTGTTTGGACGGGCAGTGTATATTTCATTATGTGTCATTTAATGTTGCTATATGTAACATTTTTCTGTTTATACCACCCAAAATGCAAAGAAAAATGTCAACTTTTTATTTTATGTTTTTTTTAATCGCAGGCTTTTAATGTAGTATTAGATTTATGGACTTTATGGAAATAAATAAATAAATAAATAAATTTAGGGTTTAATGCATTCGTCATTTTTCATAAATTAAGGAAATTAAAACAATGTATATTTGCATAAAACTATGGTCATCTTTTTTTATTTTAAATATGTTTAATTATAATTGTTTATCAGAAAAATTACATTCATATACAGTGTTGTACTGTTACTTTTAAAAGTAATGCATTACAAGAGTGTCTTACTCCCTAAAAAAGTTTACTCCCTAAAAAACTAATTATGTTACTTAGTTACTTTTCATAGAAAGTAATGTGTTATGTTACTTTTGTGTTACTTTTTAAATCTGGAAAGGACTTACTTGGTTGTTTTTAGTATAAAAAAATATTTTTGGCAAACATAAAAAGCCCTTTGACACCAGAAGTGAAATAAATACACCTCAGGCTGAAGGAAAAGTAAATTAACGTCTAGAATGCAAGACAAGAAAATTAAACACTCTTCAGCTATTAAAAATAAATAAATAAATATAGCCGCAAGCGACAATTACCGGGGTTCGGGCATATAAAACCTTTAAGATTTTATGGTTTTAGGGTGTAGTCCAAGGCCAAATGTATGGCTAACACTAAAACACATCCATGATAGAGAACACGCTCACAAACACACACATACACAGAAATTAAACGTTTAAATATTAATGCTCATTAAAGATGATTAGAGACAGACACATTTTGTTGCACATTTAGATTTCTGAAACAAATCATAGGCAACAAAACTGTTTAAACTGAGTTTAAATGTAATTTTCAGTTTTGTAACCTCAAAACATAATTGGCATAATTGTAATAACTGATATGTCTGTATCAATATAGTGGTAAACTTTTTAAATGCGATCATACATGCAATGATAATGAATTTATCATGTCTAAATGCCAATCTTAAAGAAAAAAAAATACTATATTAGTGATTTTAATGAGCCCATTTGTTGTCTTCTGGTGCCATCTAGTGGTTATAATTAATAACTAGACTAGACTAGACCTTAATAACTAGACCTTACCATGGACATAATAGTTTTTAATGTTTAACTATTATAGTGCCATTTTCCCCCCCAATCTCCATAAAATGTTGTATGATTGTTTAGAATTACATCATGTATCAGTTTACACAGTTTGGGGTTTTCTTTGAAGACATATAGGCTTTTGGGCACACTATATGAAGACCACATTTTTAAAATGACCCTGTCATTGCTGTCCAAATGAAAATATTTAGCATTTTATTTGATAATTATCAACCTGGAGAGTCTAGAGTCTGAGTGGTCCTCTGCGGCCATGTACTGATTAAAATGGCAATTACAGGGACTTTATCATTGAAATGTAGTGGTTTTAACCTTTATAACTGTTATAGCACCAATTTTTGCCCGATCTGCAAAAAATTTTGCAAGTTTGTTTGGAATCATATGATGTATGACCTTGCATAATTTCATGAAGTTTTGAGTTGTCATTTAGAATTTACAGACTTTTGGGTACACTAGATAAACAACAACATTTTCAATGACCGCGTTAAAGCTGTCCAAATTCAAAGGTTCAACAGTTTTTTGATAATTATTGTCCTAGAGTGTCCAAAGAATTGTACTGCAATGGTTTCGTTGAGGTTGAGTGAAACACCTAAGAGTTGTTATAGCCATTTTTTCATTATTATAGCGCCACCAAGTTGTTGAACTCTGAGTTCTGTGTACTGAGTTTTGTGAAAATATCTCATTCCAATGAAGAGTTATAGTCATTTTAGCTAATTTGCTCAAATTAGCAACAGATGTTTTTGCATACTGTTGCGCACGAAAATCAAAATTTCTACTTTTTTTTGGATAACTTTTGATATTCAGACTCCACAGAATATTTCTGCATTGGTTTGGTTCCGATCGGGCGAAAAACCTAGGACTAGTTTGCAAAGGTAGGTTTTTTAAATAATCTTAAATAATTAATGAATGATTTGATTGACAGCAGTGGTTCTTGAGGCAAAATTGTTCAGAATGAGAAGATCTATCATATGATATGAAGATTGTTCATATGCGTGAAAAACCTTGTGATTACGATATGCACAAAATCGAGCTCTTACAGATGTGTACTTAGTTTGGTGACAATATCTCATTCAGTTCAAAAGTTATAGCTTAAATTAGCAATTGGCTAACGTTAGCATAACACGTTTATTCGCACTGTTTTGCACGAAAATTGAAATTTCAACTTTTTTTGATAATTTAATGGATATAACGCCATTTTGCGGAAAAACGTACGTCGTATGAAAAATCTGCACCAAAATTGTAGAGCTACGGCCAAAATTGTAAAAAAAAAGTTAGTTTTTCGCGCTGTAGCGCCACCTATGGACAGATTGGGCTGATACTTTGATAGGTTCTCCCCAAATTGAGGTCTACCATCTGTCCAAATTTGAAGTCTTTAGGACTTACGGTTTGGTCTGCACAATCAGATTTACGGCAGAAAAAAATATAATTATAATAAAAATCCTAACAATTACAGTAGCGCTGTGTGCTCGAACCCCTAATAAAGTATAAATGTTAGTCATTTTTGATTAATAATATGGTTGAACTGGATCAATAAAATAATAAAATAGGATTAAATACATAAGGATATTTGTGTCATTTAACATATTTAATTATTGCAGGTTTGTATCATATTCTGAGTTTGCATTTCATTATTTGGTCATACTTTTGTTTTTTTTAAGGTCCAATTCTTGCTATTAACAAACCATTACTTATGGCTTTTGCCTCAATAAACTACTAATTTGCTGCTTATTAGTAGTAAGTAAGGTAGTTGTTAAGTTTAGGTATTGGGTAGGATTAGGGATGTAGAATATGGTCATGCAGAATATGTGCTTTGTAAGTACTAATAAATAGCCAAAATGTTATGAATAGGCATGCTAATGAGCAACTAGTTAATAGTGAGAATTGTTTTCTATACTAAATTGTCACCCATTCCCTTTATTCATTTTAGGAAATACTGAATCTTTTTTTGTGAGTGAGATGAATTAATGCATGTTCACATTTAGTCTCTGCATTTACTCCCGATTTCTCATGGGGACAGTAGACTTGTCAGTCAATAAAAGGGAAAACAAAGTAACTGGTTATTTGAAAAAGTAACTCAGATATTTTCTTGTAAATTAAAAAGTAGTGTGTTATTTACTAGTTACTTGAAAAAAGTAATCTGATTACATAGTTTGTGCCACTTGTAATGCGTACCCCCAACACTGTTCATGTACTCCAGAGATGGCAAAAGTACACACATCCTTCACTTTAAGTAGAAGTACAGATACTCTTGTTTAATACTCCTGTGGTAAAAGTAAAAGTACTGACTACACTTTTTTACTTAAGTTAGGTAAAGAAGTATGGGCTCAGACATGTATTTAAGTAAAAAGTACCCTTTACTACTGCCTGTTTTAGTGTCACACTGCTAAATGAACCTCAAATGGACACATTAATACAAAATACAAAATTTCCACCCGGGAAATCTCACACTCAACCAGGCCATTCCATACACCCACAACAAATTCATGAAACCATGGCATTTATTTATTTATTTATTTATTTATTTTTGTATGGCCATCACATTTAAATAAATGTTTAAAACCCTAGGCTGGGGCCGTGCAAAATAAAAAAAAAAAGCTCTCTCTTGAACTGCACCTTCACTTCCATTTTCCTTTTCAGTCTCACTTTGTGTGTGTTTTCTCACAAATTTTCTTGTACCTGTCACTTTTCCCATCGGTCATTTACTGTTATGAGCAGAACTGTCTCCACCTTGTTGCAAAACAACCACCTCATTATATTCTGTTTGCAGTAAAGTTCAATTTAAAGCATCACATTATGACCAGGTGTTGTTGTTTTACTTTACTTTGAAAATGTAACAAGTAGAAAGTACAGATATTTGTGTAAAAATGTAAGGAGTAAAAGTAAAAAGTAGTCAGAAAAATAAATAGTGATGAAGTACTGATACCAGAACAATCTACTTAAGTACAGTAAAGAAGTATTTGTACTTCGTTACTTCCCATCTCTGATGTACTCTTTTCATTCCCATTAGTATGGCCACAACAGTGGGACCCACATATAAGTGTCACTTCTTGATATTATTGAGAGAGGGCGCTCAAACACAAAACATCACACACATTTCAGGGACATTTTATAAAACCACTAGAGGGCGTCGACTCATTTCCATTTGTTGACACTTGTAAAATTGCAGAACAGCCACAAGACCACATAAATGATCTGACAAAACTTTAGTCAAATCACCTGTCACATTTAACTGATTTTTATGTTTATTAAATGAATAGACTTTAAATTGTAGCACTTTTTATATGATTTTGACCAATCAGCCTTAAATTCATGAAAGTATTTTGTTAATATCATTTGGATTTTTTGTTTATTTAAAAAACAATATAACAGAATGTCAATTTAAAGAATTGACAGCTCCTTTAGCCGAATGACTTTTGTGGACCTTCCGCACCGTCCGGGCGAGATTAAGATGACTGCGCGATCATCTCCCAAAAGTCCCGAGCTGAAATCAACAATCTCACTGACTTTTCACCAAATCTCCCAGAGAGGGTCATCCCCCAAAGCTGGCTGAAAAATGGGAGTCCCTGCTGTGATTGACGTTTCGAAAGAAGCCCGTCCAGATGGAGAGGTGTGAGAAAGTCTCTCAGCAATAGAGCCTGAGGGGGGAGGAACATTATTCCCTCAACTGCTGAGTCACATGAGCCTCTTTGTTTGACCCGCAGCAGCTGATATGTACAAACACACGCACATGGCTGGAGTGTGGGACTGGTGCGCCACTCACCCACCTAAACAAACAATGAAGAAAATCAGCAGGCATCTAAGAAACAAATGACAGTCGGCTCACTAAATGAGTCGGAGATCCAACTGAGCCTCGTTCATCTCTATGAACCACCTTTGACCGGCACAAAGTTCCTGCTAACACACACACTGTCTGCCTTTTATAATTAGCCGGCTTCATTATTCATGAGGCTTTCCGATATCCCCAGACTAATGAGATGATCGACACCTAATCAGGCTTACGTCTCTACTGAAGTGGCCTGAGATGTATTTGTTCGCTTTGGGAGGGGGAGAACGAGCGTTCCCCTCTCTCTCGCGCTCTCTTCTTTTTTCTCCTTGATGTGAACAACTGATGACCCGGGAATGCGCGATCCCCCGGGGATTAGGGTTTGCTGGAGTCTATGGGTATGAAACACTGCCATCTGCCACCGGGCACATTCATATACTCGGCAGAAGGCCACATCGTTTGTTGATTTAAATGGAGAACTTAACTTTCCCAGGACAGTATGACCCTAGCGCCCCCACCTCCTATGCAGTACTGTCTGCGAGCGAACGGGAACGAAGCCTATTTTAAGAGATTCCCGTTACCACATGATGATGGATCTCCTTCGCACAATATGGCAGTGTCTGTGGATTCTGGGGGTGTGGGAGCATCTCCTCAGTTGATTGGTAGAATGCTAATGATACTGAGAAAACTCCAAACGGCTTCATCCGAGCTGTCAGAGCCCGAGCACCTAAGCTGCTGCTGCAGACACAAAGTCAGGCTTTGGCCATTGTTGGACCAGATGCAAGGGTGGTACTTCAGACCATTAGACTGAATGCTGGTGCTAAGTGTATAATTAGCCAAAATAACCGATCTCAACTAGTCGTTATCAATCTTGAGAAGTAACTAGCCGAGAGCAGCGAATTAACAACATTTTTCATTCGTGACAGTAGCAGTGGTGAGCGTGAGAAAACACTACTTTTTACTGATATTTTGGTCACATTGCGTTGCACTCGCAGCTTGCTTTGAAAAAATGCAAGACGCAGTGGAATGGGAAAAAGGCC
Organism: Labeo rohita; assembly: GCF_022985175.1. Taxonomy (NCBI): domain Eukaryota; kingdom Metazoa; phylum Chordata; class Actinopteri; order Cypriniformes; family Cyprinidae; genus Labeo; species Labeo rohita. Next base: position 5,736,344 of record NC_066881.1, on the reverse strand, counting down.
TAGAGACATGTTTTTTTAAAAGCTGAACTCCTTTTAACTTGAGCTTTGAGCAATGCTTTTGGATTGCCGTGTCATAAGGGCGACACAATGCTCAAACATGTCCAGCAAGCATGTGTCTGTTCGATGTACTGAGACCTGTTTTATTTTGGGCAAAATAAACATTAGTTTGATTATAAAAATAAATGATATGCTGATTTGTTGCTCAAGAAAAGCTGGTCAGACTTTTTATTTTATTTTAAGGTCCAATTCATGCTATTAAAGGAGAAGTCCACTTTCAAAACAAAGATTCACATATAATGTACTCACCCCCTTGTCATCCAAGATGTTTGTGTCTTTCTTTCTTCAGTCATAAAGAAATTATGTTTTTTAAGGAAAACATTTCAGCATTTTTCTCCATATAATGGACTGATATGGTGCCCCGAGTTTGAACTTCCAAAATGCAGTTTAAATGCGGCTTCAAACAATCACAAATGCAGATCCCAGCTGAGGAAGAAAGGTCTTATCTAGTGTAGATAAGATATGTAGTTTTCATAAAAATAATACAATTTATATACTAAATGACTAAATGATTACAGTTGAAAATACTTTGTTAGTACTGTAGAAAAGTAATCAAATGTAATCAATTACGTTATTTTAATAAAGTTGCATTACTGTAAATGGGGTAAGCTTTTTCCAAAGTAACTTTCCCATCACTGGTTTTAAAGTAGCTTCCTAACTCTGCTTATTATTCATGAATGTACTTGAAATCTGTGACTGCACTACTGAGATTATTCTTTTTTGGGCCAGAAACACTGAAACTTGTTGTTAGAAAACCTTTCTTAAATGTTGAATATAAATGTCACATGATCACTAGCATTCTCATGGGAGTAAAATTGGTCAACCAGTACAATAAACCCCACTGTGTTTCAAAGAATACTGTGCCTTTAGTGCACAATCAGATTGCCTTTATAACAGTTCACTTTGTGGAAGAAACCACAAACCATCAGATTTTTGCTTTGTAGTTTGCTACAAATCACTTGTTCGCATGGAATCTGCAACCGCAAAATTCAGCAGAATTTAACCGCCTGTCAATCACACATCTTCGAGCCAACGCATGCATTATTAACATTTTTATTTGCTTTCCGGCTGCTTTCCATTTAACACATTTTTCCTCTAAAATCAGCACAAAAAATGTGAAGCCTGCTGATCTTATCAGTCCTGACTCTGAAAGGCGTCTATTGTTGTCTATGCATCAACATACATCAGATGCAGATATTTCATTAGCTCTGAATGTGTCTTGATGTGCACAGATTTGCTAAATATGACACCATCATGCAGACATTCATCGACAGGACAACAGACACCTGTGTGCTGTTTAGTATCACTCCTCTTAGGACTGATTCAGTTATCATACATATCTCTGCTGTTTTCTCTTACACTTTATTATGTGATTAGTGTTGAGAACTCACTCATAGTTCAGCACTGTCCTCATTGCACCCTCACAATAACATCTGCCGTTATCTTCCAGAATATGTCCACATTCTCACTTTGTGGAACAAGACTCAATGATAATCTAAATAACCGATAGTGCTCATCTATAGAAGGGTGTTGCATGATGTGTGTTTTAAGGGGGATTAACCAGTGACAAGACAAAGTGCCTTGCTTCCTGCTTCAAGAATAGCATGTAAATGGATGTGAATCTGGCAATGTCTGGCACGTCTGTCTAACAAGTAAATGATCTATCATGTTAAAAAATAATATATCACATGCACTAAACTGTAACGATGAGAGAGTGACGAGAGGCGAGCGGATCCATATGCATGCTTTTTATTAATGGACGAGGCAGATACATGGTCAGGCAGGCAGGGTAATCACAGGTACAATCAGGAATGATGAAGACGAAACACAAAGGGAGTCAGTAAGGCAGGCGTGAGTCCAACGAGGGGCGAACAATATCCGAGAGGGGCGATCCGAGAGAGAGTAGTCCAAAAACAAGAGCGAAGGTCAGAAGGGAACGAAGAAACTAGGAAACACTTGGAACACTAGGAAATAATCACTAAACACTCAACAAACCGCGATCGGTACAAGGAAGTCCGGGGGTTTTATGGGGCGCCTGATTAGTCATGGGGGCTGACGTAATCAGCGCGGTGGTGGATGGGAGATGCAGTCCAGGATGCCACGTAACGGCCAGGGAGTAAAAAGAGGTGAGAGAGACATCTGGTGGTGGGTAGTCCGTGGAGCACCGACCAGATTCGTGACATAGCCCCCCCCCAAGGAGCGGCTTCCAGACGCTCCAACAGAAACAACAGAAAAAACAGTCCAGGGAGCGGTGGGGGCCAGGAGACTGAGGCAGCACTGGCTGGGCAAAGGCCCTCCAGGGTGGAGCCGGGGGTGGAGCGGGAGGCTTGGGAGCCCTCCAGGCAGGAGCCGGAGGCGGAGCATGGGGCACTGGCGTCCTCCAGGGCGGAGCTGGAGGTGGAGCAGTGCTCCGGGGCGGAGCAGGAGGCAGAGTAGACGTCCAGGGCGGAGCAGGACTCCTCCAGGGCGGAACTGGAGGCGGAGCAGGACTCCTCCAGGGCGGAACTGGAGGCGGAGCAGGACTCCTCCAGGGCGGAACTGGAGGAGGAGCAGGAGGCGCAGGAGCCCTCCAAGGCAGAGCCGGAACCCGCGTCACAATCCGGGACCTGGGGAAAGCAGGGACAGAGGAGGCAGACAGAACAGGGGAAGAAGGCGCAGCAGTCCCCCGGGGCGGAGCAGGAGGTACCGCAGCTCTCCGGGGCGGAACAGGAGGTGCCGCAGCTCTCCGGGGCGGAACAGGTGGCTCTGTCATGGACTGGGACCTGGGGAGAACAGGGACAGAGGAGGCAGACAGAAGAAGGGGAGAAGCAGAGAGTATTGAGGTGAACGCCCCCTCCATAAGAGGTTCCACAGCTGACGCTGGCACCTCTGGAGGCATTGGCGCAGCTTCTCCTACGGGGAAGGCCTCAGGGGCGGACTTGAGGTCAGACGGGACCTCTGGAGCAGACTTGGGACCAGACGGGACCTCTGGAGCAGACTTGGGACCAGACGGGACCTCTGGAGCAGACTTGGGACCAGACGGGACCTCTGGAGCAGACTTGGGACCAGACGGGACCTCTGGAGCAGGAAACCGCGTTATGGCCTGGGACCTAGGAACAGTAGAGACAGAGGAGGCAGACAGAATAAGGGGAGAAGCAGAGAGTTTGAGGTAGAACGCCGCCTCCCTAGGAGGATCTACAGCCGAAGCTGACACCTCAGGAGGCATTGGCGCGGCTTCTCCAACTGGTGAGGCCTCTGGGTCTGTCTCGTGGTCAGACAGGGCCTCCGAAGCAAACTTGAGATCAGACGGGAGCTCTGGAGTTGGCTGGCGAACAGATGAGACCTCTGGAGCTGAGTGTGCAGCCCACACACTGAGAATGGCGATTGCCAACACGCTAGGAGACATGACGTGACAAGGCTCAGGGAGGTCAGACGAGACCTCTGGCACAGACTTGACGACGGGTAGGACTTCTGGAGTCGTCGTCAAGTTCTCTGGAGCGTAGCTTGCGGCCCAGATGCTGAGGATTGCGGTTGCCATCACACTGGCAGACATGATGTGACAAGGCTCTGGGCGGTCAAACGAGACGCGACTGGACTCTGGGCCGTCAGGCGGGGCGCGACTGGACTCTGGGCCGTCAGGCGGGACGCGACTGGACTCTGGGCCGTCAGGCGGGACGCGACTGGACTCTGGGCCGTCAGGCGGGACGTGACTGGACTCTGGGCCGTCAGGCGGGACGTGACTGGACTTTGACTCTTGGAGATCAGCGGTGACTTGATTTGATACGTGAAGACCAGCGGTGGCTTGAACTGGCTTGTGAAGATCATTGACTTTACTTGACTCAGGAACCACGACTGTGACCTTGCTTGACCCGGGAGCCACGGCTGTGACCTTGCTTGGCTTGGTTTGAACGGCTGTGACGTGACTTGACTTGGTAGGAACAGCTGGAACATGACTTGACTTGGCTGTGACTTGACTTGACTTAGTAGAAACAGCAGCTGGTGCAGGTTCAGAAGAGGCAGACATGACCTTGACCGGTTGTGGCCTGGCTGACGTGACGTTAGCAGGCGCTGGCTGGGCTGACGGGGCGTTAGCAGGCGCTGGCTGGGCTGACGTGGCGTTAGCAGGCGCTGGCTGGGCTGACGTGGCGTTAGCAGGCGCTGGCTGGGCTGACGTGGCGTTAGTGGTAATCTTTGCGTCAAGCACTGGCGTGGCGGCCCTCTTGAGCAGTGCAGACTCGGGCTCAGGGATGATGGCGGAAGCTTGACTGGACTTGGAAGCTTGACTGGACTTGGAAGCTTGAGCTGTAGCCTGACTTGACTCAGGAACAACATGGCTTGACTCAGGAACAACAGCTGTAACGTGACTTGACTCAGGAACAACAGTTATAACGTGACTTGACTCGTGGGGAACAGCTGTGACTTGGCTTGACTCATGGAGAACGACAGCTTTGGCTTGACTTGCCTTAGGAAGAGCAGCTCTGACTTGACCTGATGCAGGAAACACAGCCCCAGCTTGACTTGACACAGGAACAGCAGCAGTAAACTTGCTTGACTCAGGAAATACGGCTGCAACTTGGCTCGGCAAGGAAACTTGACTTGACTCAGGAAACACAGCTGCAACTTGACTTGACTTGGAAACTTGAGTTGACTCAGGAATTACAGCTGCAACTAGACTAGACTCGGAAACTTGACTTGACTCAGGAAATGTAACTGTACCTTTGAATGGCTCTTGTATGGCAGCTGTGACGTGACGGAGCTCTGTGATAGCCGCCATTTTGTGGACGGGCTCCGCCGTCGCCGCCATCTTGTGAGCGCACGCGGCGCCGCCGCCATCTTGCAAACGGCCTCCGCAGTCGCCGCCATTTTGTGAACGCGCACTGGCGCCGCCGCCATCGTATGAACGGGCTCCGCTGTCGCCGCTACCGCGTTAACGCGCTCCGGCGCGGCCGCCATCTTGTGCGTGGGCTCTGCTGACACCGCCATAGCATGAGCGCGCTCTGACACGGCCGCCATTTCTCGAGCGATCCAGGCGGCAAACTTGTTTGTGGCATCATGATCCGGCAAGACCGCTAGTTTGCGAGTGGGACGCGCGGTCGCCATTACCGCGTTGTCGCGTTCCCTCTCCGCGACCCCGACAGTGCACGGCGAACCCACACACAAAAACGCAAAGTTCAGAAACGCCTCCAGCGACGAGCGCGGGCCCTTGCGTCTTAGTCGCGCACGGAGGGGCTGGTTCACGCCGTCACAAAACACCTCAATCTTAATACAGTCCGGGAGAGTGGAATAATTAGCAATTGAAATAAACTCACGGGTATAATGTTCGAGTGTGTGTGTTTTCTGTTTGATCCGGGAGAGAATTCTGTCTGTGTCCGTATCGGCTGATTGTCCGGGGGTGGAGCTGCTGGATCCTGTGGTGGCGGTTTGTTCTGTAACGATGAGAGAGTGACGAGAGGCGAGCGGATCCATATGCATGCTTTTTATTAATGGACGAGGCAGATACATGGTCAGGCAGGCAGGGTAATCACAGGTACAATCAGGAATGATGAAGACGAAACACAAAGGGAGTCAGTAAGGCAGGCGTGAGTCCAACGAGGGGCGAACAATATCCGAGAGGGGCGATCCGAGAGAGAGTAGTCCAAAAACAAGAGCGAAGGTCAGAAGGGAACGAAGAAACTAGGAAACACTTGGAACACTAGGAAATAATCACTAAACACTCAACAAACCGCGATCGGTACAAGGAAGTCCGGGGGTTTTATGGGGCGCCTGATTAGTCATGGGGGCTGACGTAATCAGCGCGGTGGTGGATGGGAGATGCAGTCCAGGATGCCACGTAACGGCCAGGGAGTAAAAAGAGGTGAGAGAGACATCTGGTGGTGGGTAGTCCGTGGAGCACCGACCAGATTCGTGACACTAAACCCTACAAAAAACCTTTGAGCTCTTTTATTGTAACTCGTGTTTCATGGGAAACATACCCAAGTGCTTCAAAACCACTGTACTAGGTGTGCTGAGCACGTTTATGGTCAGATAAGCCATACATATGAAGCTGGATATGTTATGCAAACATCAAAATGCATTAGTTTATAAACTAGATAAAAAAGTTTGTCAAGACAAACTTTAGGTTGCCTTGAGAAAGCCCAGCTTGAAAGTTTAAAGCAGTTGTAAAAGCCTGAAGTTTGAAGATTTAAATAGATGGATTACATAGACATTGTGGTTAGCAGTTTTCCAGCATGATTAGCAAGTTACTAGCATGTTGCTAGTCTGTTTTAGCATGATTATCATGTTACTAGCATGTTTCTAGCATGGTTAGTAAGTTGCTAGCATGTTTCTAGCATGATTATCATGTTACTAGCATGATTCTACCATGATTAGCATGTTAATAGCATGTTTCTAGCATGATTAGCAAGTTATTAACACGTTGCTAGCATTATTAGCATGTTACTAGCATGATTAGCAAGATACTAGCAGGATTCTACCATGATTAGCATGTTAATAGCATGTTTCTAGCATGATTAGCAAGTTATTAGCACTTCGTTAGCATGATTAGCATGTTACTAGCAAGATTAGCAAGTTACTAGCATGATTCTAGTTGCTAGGCTTGGCTAGATAGATAAATAGATTAGAAATATTAGAATGGAAGTCTGAAGTTCCTCAAGCCAACCTAATTATGCTCTAGTGTTGTGCAAGAAACCATGCAAGTATTAATCAGTAATCCACTTCTTTAATCAAAATAATTCTGAAAAGGAGTAAAAGTTGTTTTACAGCAACTTGTGATCATTTTAGCTGGAAACTGCAGTGAATTTTATGTATAGGAACGTTTTGGAGTTTTGCAAAAATATTAAGTACTTAAATTATTTATCATTAAAAATATTTACATTTTTATTATTATTAAAAATTTTGGCAAATTGTTGCTTAAGCTCCCGTACAATTAGATGAACCTTCATGCTTACCCTAGTGCAAAATAAATATACTAAAATGTATTTAAAATACAATTATTTTATGCTAAGTATACTACAAATATATTTACATCTTATATACTTAATAAAAATACCTTGCAGTTGTACTTTTAGTGTACAAAACTGGTATACTTAAAGTCTGCAGAACTGGAACAACTAATTTAGTACTTAATGCACTTTAATTGTATGGAAGTAGTGCTGAAGTCCAACTAAAGATATACTTGAGTATATATTGATTGTACTAAAGTGAAACTATCGCAAGTATACTTCAGTTACACTTTAAATATCTTACATTTAAAGACTGATATTTTTTAAAGATCATACAATCCTCATCAAGAGTGATATTTTGGGCTTAATGTTAAGAAATGTATATTGTGCACAATTAGTGCTCCAAATAAAGTTTAATTATAATTTTTATATCAAGAAGTCTCAAGTGGTATGTCAGTAAATATGTTAATAGATTTAAACTATACTTTTTATCCTTATTTTTCCCATAAGAGTGGGTGCAGTCATTTTTAGCTGCACAATAAGCTCATTTTGCTGCTTGATACTGCAAACTGGTTTGTCTTACCATATTATTTTAATGTATTATCTTAATTATGAACACACTGGTTTGTAGTGCAAACTGTTTTACCGTTTACTGTATTTCAATATTCTTCTCGTTATTTCCCTATGGTGGATTATGAACCGGACGTCTAACACATTACCAGAAAAACAGCTTACTTCAGCACTGAAAAATAAGTTGGATAACATAAATATATTTTACATATATTACTTTTTTTACTATGGTAGTTGTTTTCTAAAAACTGTAAATTTAAGTACTAATCAAATTGCACAAATTTATACAAAATATTCTGACTTGTAAAAGATCGTGATGGTAATTTAAGTGGCACTAGTAGCACCACATAATGACTTTTTTCAAGTATGATCCCAAACATTTCCTTTATCTACTTTTGGTCCATCAAACATGATAGTACTGTCCACAAAGGCACACCACTGGTTGTGACACTTTGGCTGCCAGGATAAACAAACAGCAATGATCTGACAATGTTTTTTTAGTGTTTTTTGCATTATTGCACACTATTGTTCCTATTTAATACTTGTAAAGCTGCTTTGACACAATCTGTATTGTTAAAAAGTGCTAACATGGACAAATTGTGCACTTTTATCTTTCTACAGAAAATAAGTTCAGAAATGGCATTAAAGGTCAGCTGGTTCTGTCTTCATCTGTATTTGTTCTTCCCCTGTGTCATTGTTTTGCTAAAATGTGCCAATGAGGGATTTTCTCAGCAGAACGCTTCAGAGGTGTGAGCACCATTTGGGCCAGAGCGAGTGCGGTTTATATGAACCAGGATTTCCTTAGCCAAAATGGAGACTGTGAGTTTTGTCCCAATAAATTGGCTTTCTCACCTCCTTAGTTTGTGTTACTGTGGGAAAGAAGCCGGTGAAAGTGCTGTTTACCAGCATTCCTGAACTACACCATCTGTCACAGGCACCGTCAGCGTCTCGAACACCTTCTTCCACTGTCCCAGCACCAACATTTAGCTTTCTCTGATAGTTTTTTGACTTAGATGCTTTGGAAGTGCTTTCGAAGTGTTAATATGTTTGTATTACACTCTATAATGGGGTATTACTATGATATGATGATATGAATGGTTGGCCTGTGGCCCACTATCAGCAGCCTGGGAAACACCAGAGGCGACAGGAGCGATTAAAAGAGGGGGAGGGACATGAACACAAAGTCTGAGGCTTCTGTGAGACGTCTTTCACTCATTTCCATTCCTGTTATTGTTTTGTTGGTTTTCGTCTTCTGTTTTAATGCAGTCTGGGTTGTGTTTACTTTGTGTGGTGTTGTTCATGTTTTTTGAGGTTGAGGGAATGTCACATTATCCATGTTAGCATCAGATTTGACTTGCTTATACCCAGTGACAGATAACAGAAGAGTTTGATTGGATGCACAGCTTTTGATGTCCTTTGATGAACAAAAACTAACTTACAAAAATAAATTGTAGTCAATGTTTTATTTAGTTTATTTAAACTTCAGAAGACCTAAATGACAATTGAGATGCACTTTCTTCAGTGCCCTGTCAGGACAGACCTGAAACCCATTTTTTATCCACTTGAGAAACGCTGGTCTGAAGGACCCTAAAGGATTTAGAAATTAAATCAAACAACCTCCATCCATCTTCCTTTTAGCATTCAAGGGCATCTCATGCTTCACAATGTGCTGATATTGAATTAGTTCTTCAGGGTTTGAGATGAAGTGGTTAAGTTGCTTTGAATAATGAACTTCCTCAGTCAAATATTCGGAGCTCTTAGTATTGTTGGTGTTTTATTATGCTGTTTGATGGGACACTATTCTTGGATGTGTTAAAAAAGTGCTTCATTTACCCCAAGTTTTTTCCATTTGCTCTCCTTTTTGTGCAAAAAAAAAAAGTAAATATGGAATAATGAGATTTATAGGAATAACCATCCAGTGTAAAAGGTGCAACCATGGTACAGTGTCAGTATCCATTTAAATAACATGGTACAATTTCAGTTCCATTATATATTTCAAAATACCATAGTATTACAGTCTGATACCATCAATGTACTATGGTGCTGCCACAATAAGGGTTTTGTAAAAAAAAACATGATTTGTGTGATAAGACTATCCAAAACATAGCATTACCATGTCAAATAAATAAATAAATAAATATTTTTGAGCTTGAAGTGGCAGAATTTATCTTCATTGCCTGTTTGTTTGTTTGTTTGTCTGTTTGTTTTGGACTTTGATATGGGTGTGTATTAGCATTTCACTATATTGGTATCATCAGTGTTGTTGTTATCCATTACTGATGTCAAATTACGTGACAAAATTGTAATTAGTAATATAATCCATAATATAATCAGACTACTTTTTGATTATTTTTGAGCTAACTCATTTATCACATTGTTTTAAATAGGATAATATTGTACCATACTGACATAAAAATACAGAGTAAGAAAATATATTCCATTTGTTGTTCAGTCCACTTCCAAAACAAAGATTCACATGTAATGTACTCACCCCCATGTCATCCAAGATGTTCATGTCTTTCTTTCTTCAGTCATATGAAATTATGTTTTTAGAGTTAAACATTTCAGCATTTTTCTCCATATAATGGACTGATATGGTGCCCTGATTTTGAACTTCCAAAATGCAGTTTAAATGCAGCTACAAACGATCACAAATGTGGTTGTAACGATTCCAGGGAGGAAGAAGGGTCTTACCTAGAGGTTATTTTCATTAAAAAATAAAAAATAAATCTTTTTAATCTCAAACGTTCGTCTTGCCTTTCTCTCCCTGAACTCTGTGTATTCTGACTTATTCTGTATTCTGACACCCTTAACAAAAAAGGTACAACAGTGATATAGGACGATTTTGAAGTTGAGGGAGAACATGAGATGGGAGTTTTTCGACATACACTAACTGTCACGAACCGGAACAAAAACAGTCCAGGCAGAGTAAGACAAGACCAGTGTTTGACATTAAAAAGTATATAAATTGTATTAGTTTTATGAAAACATATATAAAAGACAAGACCCTTCTTTCTCGGTTGGGATCGTTTACAACCACATTTGGGATCGTTTGAAGCTGCATTTAAACTGCAGTTTGGAAGTTCAAACTCGGGGCACCATATCAGTCCATTATATGGAAAAAAATGCTGAAATGTTTTCCTCAAAAAACATAATTTCTTTACGACTGAAGAACATCTTGGATGACAAGGGGGAGAGTACATTAAATGTGAATCTTTGTTTTGGAAGTGGACTTCTCCTTTAAACATTACATTGCGTCAAGGTTTCCCAAACTGGTCTTTGTGAAGGAACTGCAGAGGGTTTATGAGTTTAACGAAAAACTAAAATCAAAATGAATAATTTTAAAATCAATAATAAAACGTACTAAATAATGTAACATTTTATTTGTTTACCTGCATGTCATGTGACCATAACCAACATCAGAGAGCCATGAATATGCAAATGTGATAATTAATAAAATATTTATTTTAAAATCTCTAAATTTTTGGTAGTTTGGTGCAGAGGCATTTCCTTCAGCCTGAGGCTTGTTAATTTAACTTTCGGTGTGGAAAATCCCTTACAGTTGCTGTTATTAAATGTATTATATGCTGTTTTTTTTTTGTTATTAAAAACCAAGCAAGCCCATCTCAGGTGACAAAAAAGGAAATGCAAAGGTAGCGTAATGCATAAATTTCCATAAAAAGTAATGCAATATTGTAATGCATTACTTTTAAACTTAACTTTACCCAAGACTATCATTATATTGATATAGTGATATTTCAAAATATTCAAAAAGTAAATAAATAATTGACCACAAATTGCAGCCGTGTGACTTCTCCAGCATCAAACCCTTAATGCCTCCTAAACAATAGTAACAGTTAGTTGCTAATTCTATTCAAACTCCTGCAGAAGATCCTTTGATCTGCTACAGTCATCCAGTAGTGCTCATCTGCATCTGTAGTGAGCTACTTCCTATTTGTCATCTCTATTTAACACGTTGGCTTATTAAAGAGGCACAGTAGGCGGCTGATCTGCGGTGGGGGATGAGGAGCGTCTCAACAGTTTGTTTGCTGTTATGAGAGCTTCAGTACACACTACAGAGCAGGAGGTGTTCGTGTTGACACGCTGCTGCTATACATCACAGCTACTGCTCCAATCGCTGCTTTTATTCACTTGCTTATATTGTTTTGTTGCATAGGGCTTTTTAAAAATGTTTTTAGGTCAATTTTTTCTCACACAGTTTCAAAATACAACAAAGATTACTGAAGTACGTTTTAGAAGAAAATATTATTTTGCAATATTTTTCAGGTTCTTAAACAGTATTTATGTTTTATTTTCAAGTACAATATTTAAATATCTGTAAAACAAGAAGCAAAACTGCCTGACATAATTAGACTTGTCTTTAAAGTATATCTTTAATTTTCCACACGTCCATTTAAGTCTACATATGTGACCCTGGATCACAAAACCATTCATAAGTAGCACGGGTGTATTTGTAGCAATAGCCAAAAATACATCATATGGGTCAAAATGATTGATTTTTCTTTTATGCCAAAAATCATCAGGATATTAGGTAAAGATCATGTTCCATGAAGATAGTTTGTTAATTTCATACCTTAAATATATCAAAACTTATTTTTTTTATTAGTAATATGCATTGCTAAGAACTTCATTTGGACAACTTTAAAGGTGATTTTCTTAATATTTGTCTTGCCCCCTCAGATTCCAGATTTTCAAATAGTTGTATCTCGGCCAAATATTGTCCTATCCTAACAAACCTTCCATCAATGGAAAACGTATTACTTTTTCAGATGTATAAATCACAATTTTGACAAATGTACACTTATGACTGGTTTTGTGGCCCTGTGTCACATATAGACTTTATATTATACTGTTATACAGAAGGTTTCCAATGAGGAAAATAATAACTTAGTATAATAATAATAATAAACTTAACATAAAATAATAATAAACAAACAAACATTATTAGATGTGTTATTTTGTTTTGAAGACATACCGATATTTGCTGGAAAACAAGACCAGATTACTGTTTTTATATGAATGTACCATAATTATGTAACCACAAACTATAAAAAATAATTTTTCAATTTTGTAAAGATTATTGGAGAATGTTTTACAAGAAAAAGTTCGATCTTTCAACTTAAATACAATCTTAAATCCCAATCTAAATCAACTTACAATCTTTTTATTATTATTTTTATTTTATATGGTACTTGCTGTTTCTTTGTAATTATCTTTGAATGTTATAGCAATTTTTGATTAAAAAATTTCACAATTTTCAACAATTTTCTGCCAGTTTTTTTTTTTTTGTGATAGATTTACAAAGCCATTCAGTTTGTTTATTTGTTTAATTATTTATTTGTTTATTTAGTTAACACTTCAGGTAATTTCTGCCCTCATATTTGCAATTTCATTTGTCACATTCCGTGGCATTTCTGTCTCAAGTCTTGCTTAATTTCTGACCCAGCCAAGAATCACAGTAATAACAGTAATTGTATAATGATGATTGTCATGGAGTGCATAAAGTCTGACTTGACAAACTCCCATAATGTCTTACTGTTTGTTCTGAGCCAAAGCTTAATTAAAGGATATTTTGGAGAACACAAATTGCGTTTTTTGTTTTTGCACTGATGCCTTTCAAAGGGTACTGATATGTACACTTCAGGTAATATGTACTGTTAAGGTATTAATGTACATTTAAGCCACTAATATGTACCACTCAGGGGTAAATAAGGTACACAAACAGTTTTGTTCTTTTTTATATGAAAGTGTATACATACAATTTCCTTGTGCACAACTTATCGCAGGCCTTTGCCTCATAAACCATGATGGATTTCACAGAAAAAATCTCTAGAAAGAGAATGTCAAAGTTTTGTTGCTGTTGTTTGTTTCTGTATAGTATTATTGATCTTGTCTAAGTCAGTCTTTACAACAATCCTGCTTAAAAATATCATAGTTTTCATTGTGTTTTTTTTTTTCCAGACTCAGTCTTGTTCCACCGAAAACCTCTGATCAGATTTTTGGTGACAAAGCAGTTTGCGTGGAGGTGCAGGCCACCAATAGAGGGCGCGTGCTGTTAGCCGAGCGGCTCTCATTGATTCAGCCCATTCATCCACATGACTTTAACACACGCACAAAGATACATGAGCCATGAAGGGCTGTTTAGTGAAGCCCTCTCTGTGTCTTTACATGCCGGCAGCCTTTGCATTATGCAGCCGCCGGCTATGGTGTAAAATTAAATTACCTGTTACAATGCGTGCTATACACTGCAATCAGGATGGCTTTCTTTTCCCACAGCGCGGCTTGAGGGAGGGGTGTCAAGGGTAGAAAGCAGACACCAGCTTGTGGGAAAGAGATATAATTCAATCAGATCACAAAATGGCCAAGACCCGTTTTGTTGTCATGAAGTGCTGCACTGAATTCAAAGTAGCTGGTGTGTTAGTAAAAGGCAGATGGATACACTCATTAGGTTAACACACTCTTACCAAGTCCAAGTTAACAAATGCACATCAATAATACGACAATCCACTTCCTTTGTTGGGAAAAAAGCTTATTGAACCAAAAAAAAAAAAAAAACGTATCAATCGTATCAAAAGAAACAATAGAAAATCAACAGCGGCATGTTTGGGAATCTAAACTGCAAGTCAGAGAAATTCTGTTGCTTTTTCCAAAAGAAGTAACACAAAGTACCATGGTGTTACCATGTTTTTGTGCAAGCACTATTCTAATATTATGGTATTCTTTGACAATACCATTGTATAAGAATTAATTCGATATGTAAATGTGAAACCACCATAGTAATATCATGTTTTCTGTATGTACTATGGTACTCTTTTTCAATGCCTTGGAATACTATGGAAATACCATGATATATTAATATAGTAATCATTCATTACTATGATATTACCATGCTTTCTCATATGCACTATTGCACTACAATGACATTTTTGACAATACCATGCACATTTCATGAAAACTAAATTGCATTAAAATATGAAATGAAAATGAGCATGCATTTATTCAGTACTATAGTGTATGTGAAACTACCATAGTAATGCCATAGTTTTGGATAGGTACCATAGTAATCTTTTCAATGCCATGGAATACCATGTAAATACCATGGTATATGAATATAGTAGTCATTCAGTACCATGGTATTACCATGTTTTGCACATGCACTATTGTGTTACCATGATATTTTTAACAATTCTATGCAAATATCATAAAATTAAAATGCATGAAAATATTAAATGAAAATGAACATGCATTTATTTAGTACTATAGTATATGCAAAACTATCATAGTAATACCATGTTTATGGTTATGTACCATGGTATTCTTTGCAATGCTGCGGAATACCATGTAGATACCATGATATATGAATATAGTAATCATTTAGTACCATGGTATTACCATGTTTTGCACATGCACTATTGTATTACAGTGACAATTTTGACAATTCTATCCAAATATCATGAAAATTCAAATGCATGAAAATATGAAATGAAAATAAGTATGCATTTGTTCAGTACCATAGTATACTGTATGTGAAACTACCATAGTAATACCTTTTTTTTTGTTATGTACCATGGTATTCTTTGCAAAGCCATGGAATACCATGTAAATACCATGGTATATGAATATAGTAATCACTCAGTACCATAGTATTACCATGTTTTGCACATGCACTTGTATTACAATGACATTTTTGACAATTGTGCAAATATCATGAAAATTCAGATGCATGAAAATATGAAATGAAAATGAGCATGCATTTATTTAGTACTACAGTATGTAAGAAACTACCATAATAATACCATATTTTTGGATAAGAACCATAGTAATCTTTTTAAAGCCATGGAATACCATGTAAATACCATGATATTTGAATATAGTAGTCATTCAGTACCACAGTATTACCATGTTTTGCACATGCACTATTGACATTTTTGACAATTCTATGTAAATATCATAAAAATTAAAATGCATGAAAATATAAAATGAAAATGAGTATGCGTTTATTCAGTACTGTAGTAAATGTGAAACTACCATAGTAATACCATATTTTGAATATGTACCATAGTAATCTTTGCAATGCTGTGGAATACCATGTAAATACCATGGTATATGAATATAGTAATCATTCAGTACCATGCTATTCCCATGTTTTGCACATGCACTTGTATTACAATTAATTTTTTGACGGTACAATGTAAATGTCATCATATAAATATGTAATTATTTAGTACCATGGTATATATGAAACTACCATGGTAATACTGTGTGTTTTGGATATGCAATGCCATGGGGTACCATGTAAATACCATATTATATGCAGTGTTGGGAAGGTTACTTTGGAAATGTAATAGGTTACAGATTACAAGTTACTTGATTTAAAATATAATAAGTAGTGTAACTTTTCAATTACTTTATTAAAGTAATGTAACATTACTTTTTGATTACTTTTCTAAATTTCTAATATTTTCAACTGTTAATCATTTTGAAACATTTAAACCAGGCAGAGTGAACCTTACAGTAGCACTCAACACTGATTACTGTCAGACTTTCAAAATCCTTTATCAGTTGAATTAAGATTATAAGTAAGGGATAACATACATCTTTATATCATCACTTATTACACCGCTGCTTGATAGATTATTTAGATGTTTTGTGTCAAATTTATTAGACACAAAACACTGATCTGAGCTGAAATATTTGAACGCAAAGCTTAAATGAAGAAATCAGTTTCTAGCAAACGGCAAGTTCAAACTAGACATTTTAGGGATACAGTGCAGTCAAACCAGTTTTCTTACACAACATTTCACCACATAAATAATTAAGTAGTAGTACTAGTTTGTTAGTTATTTTGTAACAGTGTACAAAATAAAAAAAATAAATAAAAAAATGGCAGCAGCTGCGTTTGTGTGAAACAGAATTAAGAAATTGTCTACATAATATTGATTTAAGCTTTAATATTTTATTAGCTAACCAAACGCAAAGCTTCTGCCAAGAAAAATTATGACTTAAGTTGCCCCCAATGAGCCTGAGCAGTGTAATAATTCAATTTAAAGCACAGCCACCACAAATTCAGACTTTTTTTTTTTTACTTATTTTTTGGGGGCTTTTTATGCCTTGTATTGTGATAGGACAGTAGAGAGATGACAGGAAAGAGCTGGGAGGAGAGAGGGGAGCGGGATCGACAAAGGACCTCGAGACGGGAATCAAACTCGGGTCACCGTGAGCGCAGTTGCGCTATATGTCATAACAAGAACATAAATAACATCATAACAAGAAATAGTTTAATAGCTATGATACTGGGTTTGAAATCAAATGTTTGCATAGTTATGACAGAAAACACTAGCATCTAACAATGCCTTGGAAAAAACAGTCTTAAAAAATAAAGTTTATGCATAAACCCAAATAGGAAATAAAACGGTTATCGAATAAGCATGTGTCCTATTCTGTGTCCTAAACTCCTGAAACACTGGTGTCTCATTTTAGAGCAGCCAATGCAATTTATGAAAGAGGTCAATTGAATCTGTAAGTGGGGGTGGGTGTGTGAAAAAATTCAGATGTAATCCCCTTTGTAATCACTGGCATTTTTCAAAAGTAACTGTAATTTAATTACACATTTTTCTCAGTAACTGTAACTAATTACAATTACATTTATTTTGTAATTAAATTACGTAATTCCATTACATAACTAGTAACACAACACTTATTATATGCATAGTCATTCAGTACCGTGGTATATAGTATTTTGGCAGAATAGTCATGCTGTATCTTTTTGGGCTTATACCATGATTTCTTGGAGTATAAAAGTACTATAGTATTACTATAGTATTAGTATGTTTTTTATTTCAATATAGTAACTTGGTAATGTAATTTCTTTGAAAAATACACTATAATATTCCTTCAAGTTTCTTGTATTATAATATAGTTTTCTAAATTACCATGTAAATACCATGGTACATAAAAATGCTAATAATTCAGCACCATAATATAAGTACGGTAAATCTAATGACGATCTGATAAATAAAATATATGGTCTCACTTTAGTTTAGGGACCAATTCTCACTATTGACTAACTATTAACTATGACATTTGCCTCAATAAACACCTAATTTACTACTTACTAATAGTTAGCAAGCACATTAAGTTTAGGTAGGGGATAAGATTAAGGGATCTAATGAGACATTAATATAAGCTTTATAAGTACTAATAGACAGCCAATATGCTAGCAAATTGCATGCTAATAAGAAACTAGACAGAGAGAAAGAGAGAGCGAGTATCTGATATGTCACAGCAGGAGACTGTGAGATCCACAAACCCCTGTTAGTAAAACATCTCCTCTGCCCTTTTTCTCACATCAGCTTCCGCTGTCTTATCAGCCGCTTACATGACCAATTATTGGCTCATTATTAGCTCTCCCTAAAGCACAGCCTTACTGCAACTGTCTGAGTGACAGAATTATCAGGGAGGGAAGAGGTGGAGCAGAGGAGTCAGGATGGTCAGTTTCTAAAAGCGTCCGCTAATCATGTGATGTGAGATAACCGTGTGCTAGTGCTTCCTCTCTAACAGCATCTCAGACCGCGCTATCTGCTCCGCCAGGCCTGCCGTGACTCACCTCAGAGATTTGTTTATGGTAGAAATTCTGACAGGTGACGTCGAAATCATCGGGTCTCATGAGAAAACCTAACTATGATAGTTATTTTGCAATGTTTCACCAATGGACAAAAGTAAATGAACCATCTCACTGAAATGAATCAGACATATAAAAGTATCCTGCAAAATACTTAGGACTCCACACTGCTATATGCTGGATAAAGTAGCTCATTTTCAGTTAGTTACACTCTCACTATATAGGTGATATTGAGCTAGCTCTTAGCTCTTTGATTCAGGATTGTGTGAAATGACAATGAAATGTCATGTGACTGAGATTGGGATTGTGTGGGGCTCCTGTCTGTATAGTCAATCCATGGCTCTTTCTCAAGGCCCTGTGAGGTGACGGCCATTTGTATGTAAGGCGTGAGTGAGGTGAGAATGGAGCTCATTCACACCTGATGTGCAGCAGGGGCTCTGGGAACGTTTCCCCAAATCAGCCTGAGGGATAATGGATCATTAGAGTCTGGAGTCTGTGCTTTAACCCTCCACCATCACAAGCACACATACCACTGAATCTCACCTCACATAAACAAGCAAACAAATAAATAAATAAACAAACAGAAAGTTACATTTTGCTAAAGGAAATGAAGCCTATGTTTATGACCGGTAATCTTTTGTCATTGTTATATTATTTTAATGACAGCTAAGCACAATTGCTTCTTACTTTTGTAAAAAAAAATAAATAAATAAATTATCATCTAAATTTTAAGGCATGTTATTAATTTATGACTATTTCAATTAAAAACCTATTTGGGTTACAATATTTCATCATCATTGTGTTTCATTACACTGTATTGCATTATTAATTAAAATCTATTTAGAGCCATATTATCACTGTATAATTGTTTACTATATTATTTTTACAGTTGAGGTCAAAAGTTTACACACACCTTGCAGAATCTGCAAAATGGTAATTATTTTACCAAAATAAGAAGGATCATATAAAAGGCATGTTGTTTTTTTTGTTTTTAATTACTGACCTGAGTAAGATATTTCACATAAAAGAGAAAGTTACACTGTAAAAAATAAAAAACACAATTTGTTGAGTCAGCTTAAAATAATTTGTTACCCTGCTGCCTTAAAATTTTAAGTTCAGTCAACTAAAATAAGTTTAGTCCACTTGAAATGTTAAGTTGTACTAGAGTCTGGGGTGAAAACTTTGGGTAAATTTAACTTATTTTGTCCTTTGGGGAACATGTAAGTATATACTATATACTATATTTAGGCAAAATAAGAAAAATGTACACATCTTCGTTCTGTTCAAAAGTTTTCACCCCCTGGCTCTTAATGCATCGTTTTTCCTTCTGAAGCATCAGTGAGTGTTTGAACCTTCTGTAATAGTTGCATGTGAGTCCCTCAGTTGTCCTCAGTGTGAAAAGATGGATCTCAAAATCATAAAGTCATTGTTGAAAAGGGTTCAAAAATACACAAATGCTGAAAAACCAAAGAATTTGTGGGATCTAAAGGATTTTTCTGAAGAACAGCAGGCAGTTTAACTGTTCAGGACAAACAAGGGACTCATGAACAACAATCACTAAACAAAAAGCACAGCTGTGGATCATTCAGGTAACAACACAGTATTAAGAATCAAGTGTATGTAAACTTTTGAACGTGGTTATTTTTATAAATTCAACTACTATTTCTCTTGTGGACTATATGCAAACGTCTTTTAGGTGAAATATCTTATTAAGGTCTGCAGATTCTGCAAGATGTATGTAAACTTTTGACTTCAACTGTATATATAAATAATTATTTAAATTGTAAAGTAAACATTTCTAATTTATACAAAATTAAATTTATGTATAATTAATGACAAACTACATTTCCCAAATAAATTGTCATTACTTCCCTTCCCTTTTCCGTTAAAGTATATATGACTTTGATTTAAATCTATTTATATGTATGAATTTTTTGTATTTTAATTTAAATTATATATAAATAATTTTATTTCAAAGAAAATAATCCAAGAGAATCTGTTGAAATTAGCATAAATAAGGCCACAATGCAAATATTTTTTTAAAATGACCCTTTTTTTAAAAAAGGGCAAAAAGTAGGATGCAAAAAGGCAAAAAAAACTATGTTTGTTTTTGTAACATGTTTTGACATCCAACATTGTCCTGGCTGATAGTCATGGTGGTATTTTCAGGCCTGTAGTCGGTTTCTGTGTGGCGGCTAATGGCATCCTCTTGCTAAATGAGCAGAACTGGCATGATAAGAGAACAAAAGAAAACAGGACTCTCTAAACGCTCTTGCCGCTGCGCTTCTATTATCACCTGTCTGTTTAATTAGAGCCTGTATTAGGAAGACTTAGGGAACAACACGCAGGTCTGAAGCACCTCCTTGGGAAAAGTCAATGAGCAGGCCTTCATTCAAGCCGCTGTTTGACACACGTCTGTGAAGAGGAAGCTGTGACTCTTATCAAAGCCAGCGCTGTCATGTCACTTACCTGTCTACAGAGCAGGGAGTCCAATTTACTGCTCAATTACCTACCTTATCCTGATCCTACAGGGCTCGTCTCGCTCACTCTGAGACGGACAGGAGTTACTGCGCTTGAGAAGAGGGGGAGAAAGGGAGTGCGACGGCTCTAAGTTGGTTTTAATATATTAACCCCACTGAGACAGTTACGCTCTGTAAAAGATCTGAACATCCGGGGTCACCGCATGGAAAATCAGCACCTCTTCCTGAGTCAAACGTACAGGATTGACTGCTAACAGACTTTCCTCTTCACATGCTTCACGGGAAGATTTAGAGCAGACCAGAGCTGTTGTCACACTGTTTACTTCAGTGAATATTTCTTTTTAATAGGGTTGTTTTGAAAGTCATAACTGTGTAAATCCGAGTTTTAAGTCTTGACTACAAACAGCTATTTTAATTTCCCCAGAAATTACACAGAAAACAAATGAAGTTCAGTTAACATACAGTGAGGTTTGGGGGCATGTTGTCACACTACATGGAGTAAGATTTCACAATGTACCTGCCTTTGTCCTTTCACAAACTATTGCATTTCCCGGGTCGTTTTTGACCAAGTGGAATGTGAGCTTATAAAAAAGTCAGAAGTTAATATGCTGGCGGCTAAAACCGTATTTTGTCTGATGTGCAAAAATGTCAACGTTTTGGCTGTTACTTGGTTTGTTACTTGGAATGCTGGAGCGTGACTTTATGAAACAGTCATAACTTATAGTTTTCAACTAAAACCATATTTTGTCTCATCAGTAACTTGAGGAGACAATGAATAAATAAATGCACAAATATGTCATAGTTTTGGATGTTGCTGTGTTATTGCTTAAATCATGAGCTTATAAAACAGTCATAACTTAACTAGAACCATATTTTGCCTGATTTCTCAATAATTTGTCAATTTCTCAATAATAAATAAAAGCACGTCAACGTCAACTTTTTGGATGTTACCATGTTATAACTACATTTGCAGTCTTTTATTTAAGAAATAACTTGGGGGAAAAAAACATCAAAACCAAGAAAAATATATTTTCTTCAGAAAACTAATTTGAATACACTGCCGTTTAAAAGTTTGGGATCAGTACGATTTTTAATGTTTTTTTAAAGAATTCTCTTTGCTCATTAAGACTGCATTCACTTGATCAAAAACACAGAAAAAACATTAATATTGTGAAATATCATTACAGTTTAAAATAATGTTTTTAATATATTTTAAAACAAAATTTATTCCTGTGATGCAAAGGTGAATTTTCATGAGCCATTACTCCAGTCTTCAGTGTCACATGATCCTTCAGAAATCATTCTAATACGCTGATTTATTATCAATGTTGGAAACAGTTTTGCTACTTAATTATTATTATTATTCACTGTCAGAAAAAAAGGTACAGTTCTGTTGCTGGGGCGGTACCCTAAGGTACAAAGTGAAAGGTACAAATATGTACCTTTAAGGTACCAGTATGTACTTTCAAAGCACTAAAATGTACCTTTAAGGTACTTATATGTACTGTTTAGGGGTAGGTAAGGTACAAAGATGTACCTTTTTGCTTTTGTACCTTAGGGAACCGCCCCAGCGACAGAACTGTACCTTTTTTTCTGAGAGTTATTATTATTTCATTTATTTTGCAATCTGTGATTCCTTTTTTTAGGATTCTCTGATGTATAAAAATTTACCAAGAACAGCATTTTTATCAGTTTAACATGTCCTTGCTAAATAATAATATTAATTATTAAAAAAAAAAAAAAAATAAAAGTTTACTCACCGCAAACTTTAAAATAGTAGTTTATATTGTTAGAAAAACTTCTGTTTGAAATAAATGCTGTTTTTTATGTAATAAAGAATTCTGAAAAATAAAACAAGAAAAAACATTCTAACAAAATATTAAGCAGCAAAAACTGTTTCCAGCACTGATATTAAATCAGCATATTAGATGATTTCTGAAGGACCATGTGACACTGAACACTGGAGTAATGATGCTGAAAATTCAGCTTTAATCACAGGAATAAATTAAAATTTAAAATATATTAAAATAGAAAACCACAATTTATATTGGTATTATAAAATTACAATAATATTTAACAATATTAAGTTTTTATAAAAAATATTATACCTTTCATTTGGTCAGCAATATTAAAAAACCTTTTCAGTTAATATCAACTTTTCATTTAAAATCAAACTTACTATATATGGTCAATTAAATGTAGTGCCTGAATATATGTCTGTGTGATTTTATACTGCTAAAATATGGTAAAAATATATTGTTAATGTTTAGTTATACTGTTAATTGTGTTATTTTAGAGGACAAAAGTAATAATTTTATTCTAATATAAAAGGAGTTTGAAGAAGTATGGTGTTGGTAAGATTTACAATAAGGTTCATTAGTTGATATTAGTTAACTACTTTAGTTAATATGAACTAAAAATTAACAATATTTCTACAGCATTTATTAATCTTAGTTCTTGTAAATTTCAACACTTACTAACGCATTAATAAAATCAAAAGGTGTGCTTGTTAGCATTAGTTAATGCACTGTGAATTAACATGAACTAACAATGAATGACTGTTTTTATTAACTAACATTAACAAAGATTTATAAATAGTGTAATAAATGTATTGCTCATTGTTTGTTTATGTTAGTTAATACATTAACTAACATTAATGGAACTTTATTGTAAAGTGTTACCGATTTATGTTTTTTTTTTTTTTTTTTTAATAAAGTCTCCCAAACAAAACAACAACTACAATATATAGATTGTTTCCGTATTTACCGTTTTTTTTTTTTTTTTTGTTTTACCAGTATTTTGATTTCATACTTCATTGTATTGTGTTTTAGAGTCAACAGAAATGTCTGTAAAATTAATGGATAATGTTATGTGTAATGAACTCCCAGTACTTTTTCTATTATTTTATGGATTTATTTTTCACAGTGTATTGTGAAATATTATTAGAATTTAAAAGAATTGCTTTCTATTTGAAAATGAAATCATTCTATTATGGTGATTTGCTGCTCAAGAAACATTTTTTATTATTATCAATGTTTAAAAATAGTTGTACTGCTTCATATTTTTGTGGAAACTGATACTTTTTTCAGGATTATTTGATGAATATAAAGTTTAAAAAATAGCATTATTTGAAATGTAGAAGTATTGTCATTTTTGATCAATTGAATGCATTCTTGCTGAATAAAATTACTTTTTTTATTATCTTTTATGTAATTTATTTATTTTTAAAGAAAGATGGGCA
This sequence comes from Labeo rohita, assembly GCF_022985175.1. NCBI lineage: Eukaryota > Metazoa > Chordata > Actinopteri > Cypriniformes > Cyprinidae > Labeo > Labeo rohita. The sequence goes on along the minus strand of NC_066881.1, from coordinate 5,712,434 downwards.
ACACTACACAACGGTGTCATTTGTTAACATTAGTTAATGTATTAACTAACATGAACGAACAATGAACAATACATTTATTACACTATTTATTAATCTTTGTTAATGTTAGTTACAGTGTTGGGGAAAGTTACTTTTAAAAGTAATGCATTACAATTTTGCGTTACTACCTGAAAAAGTAACTAATTACGTTACTTAATTACTTTTTAAGGAAAGTAATGTGTTATGTTAATTTTGCGTTACTTTTTAAATCTGGGCAGGGCTTGCTTCTTTGTTTTTAATATAAAACAATTCTAATGTAAAAGCCCTTTTACACCAAAAGTGAAATGAATTCACCTCAGGCTGAAAGAAAAGTACATTTATGCAGGAGATCATAAATGTATCAAAAATGAAGCACAAATGTTAGTTTATCTAAAGTAATTTTTGCGTATGGTTGAATTGCATCATCAGGGGTCAGCAGCAAAGACACTGGTTAATAAAATGGTATTAAATACATAAAGGATATTTGTTTTATTTAACATATTTAATTATTTAACTTGTGATTTTAATAATGCATTAGTAAATGCTGAACATTAACATTAACTAAGATGAATAAATGCTGTAGACGTATAGTTCATTCTTAGTTCATGTTAACTAATGTAGTTAACTCATGACAACTAATGAACCTTATTGTAAAGTGTTACCGAAAGGTCTTATTTACCCCAAACTTTAAAAGTATATAATGCAGGTTAAGAAATGAAAATGAACAAACAGGTAAGTGTAGCTTCTTTTGAAGTGCTTAGTCGACGGCCGTCTGCCTGATCTCCAGACAGAGGTGTCTGCCGTTGCACTGAGGGCCAAAAATGTGCAAGTGAAATTAGCATGACTGTTGAAGAAAGAGAGCGGAAACTCGCCTGTGCTCACACTTTCCACTCTCACCTCTCACCACCCGCTCCTTTAGGATCAAGGTAACACTTTCCATTCAAGTCAGAGCCGTAGAGAGCGACGACGTGAATCATGGACGATGCTAATGTGCCATCAAAGCAGGATCAAAGGCAATAACAGCCATGACTTCCACCATGAATTATCATAACGGACGCCTCACCTGAGAGCCTCTTCAGAGACGGCCGAGGGGTCACCGAGGAGCAGACGAGGAACGTAACCTCTGCTCCTGCGCTTTAACCCGGGCCATCATGCATGTGATTGACGTAACATCACAGGAAGAGCGTGGCTGTTCGAGCCGCCATCTGTGAGGAATTAGAGCGTTCGCAGCTAAGTGTCAAAGCTAAGCCGACTGTGGAGAGACGTTTCCATCGGGGGTCACGGGGTTGGGAGACTAAGGGTGGGAAAACAGGTTAGGAAGCACATGCAATTTGCAGGTCTTGAACGGGACGGGTACGGGCACCGCTCGGCTCGGGAGGGGGTGACTCCTGTGCTACCGAGGGTCCGTCTCGCAGCTTCTGGTGAATGATCGCAGGGCTCGTCGGACCCGACGTGCGCCAGATGATGCGATAAACGCGCCGCACTTTCTATCGGCCCGTAACATACTTGTGAGAAACATAATAAGGGGTAACGATTGAGGGAAAAGACCACCAGTCCTTATTTTGAATTGCATAAATCTTTGGCAGATGAAAGCAGCAGGATTTTATCATTCGCCCTGTGTCATTATGGGTAATTGGGGCTTCAGGGTAGAAGCGAGGTCACATTCCTAGTCTCAGTGCAAATGATTTGTAAAGGAATTGTGGTGCTGGAGTGATTTGGTACATTTTCTGTTTTGTCCAGCTTACTGACCTTACGTCAGTGAAAAGGTTGGTTTAGTCTGAAAATGTGTCTGTGGTTTTGTCTAACAAATATGAAAACATTGCTGCTTGTTTTGCACATATCAGATCGAAAACTTGAGAAACTACTGTTTTGACAGCACTTGCTTAGCAGTTTGCATATCTACATATTCTATTAAGTCCAATAACCTTGCATGAGAACATGTAATGCTCATAATCACATACATGAGCATAATAAACATTACATGTAACACATCACCCTCACTTTTAGGGTTTTTAATTTCACCCTACCTCCTTTTATTACACATTTATTTTTTTATTATTTATTTATTAGCAATAATCATGATATTTCATTTATTAAAAAAGTATATTTAGAATTATACTGTATTTATTTACTTTTTTTAGAAACAATCTTTATATATATTTTTAGAAATAACCATTATATTGTAATATTATTGAGTTATTCATTTATTAGAAGTAGTCATTACACTTAATTATAATAATCATATTTGCATTAATTAATTAATTAATTAATTAAATAAATTAGAATTATTAAATGATAATATAATGATTATTTCAAAAAATGAATATATATATATATATATATATTATAATATATTATAATATCTGTATATCTATATCTATCTATATCTATCTATCTATCTATCTATCTATCTATCTATATATATATATATATATATAATTTATTTTTTGAAATAACCAGCATTTTTTTACTATATACTTTATGTTTGCTTTTTTTTTTAGAAATAACCATTATATTGTAATACTACTGAGTTATTTATTTATTAAAAGTAGTCATTACATTTACTTATAATAATTATATTTGCATTAATTATTAATTAATATATATATATATATATAGTTCATTTATTAGAAATAGTCATTACACTTCATTATAATAATAATAATCATATTTGCATTTACTTCCATTATTTATTAGAAATATTTATCATATAAATAACCATTATATTCTAATAATTGTTATTTATTTATCCATTTATTAGAAGTAATCATTAAACTTCATTACAATGTTTATATTGTATGTATTTATTACATAACCATATTACAATAATTATATTTTATTTATATAGGAATAATAATTATATTTTAATATAATGATTATATACATTAGAAATAACCATTATATTTTAATCTTATATGTTATTGATTTATTCATTAATTATAAATAGTCATTACACTTCATTATAATAATAATATTTGTATTACTTCCATTATTTATTAGAAATATTTATTATAAAAAAATAACCATTATATTTTAATAATTGTGCTATATTTGTGTACTAATTGTGTACTAATAATTATATTCCAATTTATTTATACATTTATTAGAAGTAATCAGTTAGAAGTAATCTAATTGAACTAATCATATTATATTTTTTAGAAATAACCATTATTTTCTAATCAATATATATTTATTCATTAGAAATAGTCATTACACTTTAATATAATAATCATATTTGCATTTATTTCCATTATTCTTTAGAAATATTTATTTATTATATATAAGTAAAACAATTGTCATATTTTATTGTAATCATAATATTTTATTAAATACTGATATTTTATTGACATTTTAGAACTAATTTTATTAAATAATATTATAATAATTATATTTTATTATGTATTAATTTACTGGAAATAATTAATGAATTTTATTATAAACATTATAATTAATTAATTAATTATATTTAAAGATGTTTGTTTTGTTTGGTCATGGTACAGAAAAATAGCATTAAAACAAACAAACAAACAAACAAACAAACAAACAAACAAACATTTTAATGCAAATTATTTATTTACTATTTATTTATTTATTTCATTGATAATAATAATACATTAATGAATTAATGAATTAATGAATTTAGAAATCATCACTGTTGGAAAGGAAACATTGGTAACATTTTAGTATAGTGAACAATTCTCACTATTAAAGGAGAAGTCCACTTCCAGAACAACAATTCACATATAATGTACTCACGTCCTTGTCATCCAAGATGTTCATGTCTTTCTGTCTTCAGTCGTAAAGAAATGATGGTTTTTGATGAAAGCATTTCTGGATTTTTCTTCATATAATGGACTTCATTGGTGCCCTGATTTTGAACTTCCAAAATGTAGTTTAAATGTGGCTTCTAAAGGCTCTAAATGATCCCAGCTGAGGAAGAAGGGTCTTATCTAGTGAAACGATCATTTAAAAAAAAAAAAAAAAAAAAATTCTATACTTTTTAAGCATAAAAGCTTGTGTAGCACAGGTTCTGGGATGCGCGTCCACGATGCTATGAATTAGTAATGGGTCGTTCGATGGGTTGAACGATTCTTTCATTTTGAACGAATCTTCAATGTGACTCAGGAAAAACGAGTCGTCTCGGGAAGTGATTCGTTCAGTCGCACATGTGCAACATCCTATTAGGTTCTGTACTGGAATTAATTCACCTGTTTTAAGTCTTTGGCTTTTTCAAGTCGTTCGTTCATCTTATGGGGCTGTCACGTGATGAACGAACGACTCGAACCCCAAAAACTTAAAGATAAGAGGTGAGGTGAGCGAATCATAGACTAAAGACCCAGGTAAACAATGAATTAATCTTTTCTGTTTCTTACAGCATTACAGTTTTGTCTTGTTTGTAGTGTGATCAACGTTTGTGTAAGCAGTAGATGTGATAATGAAGTAACACGTAACATTTTAATTATATTCTGTTAAAATGAACGAAATGACTCAAAAAAAGATTTGTTCATTTTGTTGAACGAGACTCAAAGGTCCGAGTCAGTAAAATGATCCAAACGTCCCATCACTACTATGAAAACAGCGTTTGACTTACTTGCACTTAGTCTTTGCGCATTCGCTTTGTAAACACTGGGTCTGTAGTTCCGCGTGACCTTTCGACGTGATTCAATAGTACGTAGTGTCATGGATGTGCATCCCAGAGCCTGTGCTACACCAGCTTTTGTGCTTAAAAAGTATAAAAAAATTTATTTTCAGTAAAAAAAGATTATTGCTAGATAAGACCCTTCTTCCTCGGCTGGGATCGTTTAGAGCCTTTGAAGCTGCATTTTAACTACATTTGGAAGTTCAAAATCGAGGCACCAATGAAGTCCATTATATGAAGAAAAGACATGAACATCTTGGATGACAAGGGGGTGAGTAAATTAGTAATAGTTACTTATTACTATGCCTATTGTTAACATACTGGCTGTTTACTAGTACTTATAAAGCACATATTCTGCATGACCATACACTGTGTGCATAATTATTAGGCATGTTGATATTCTGGTCATATTTTTTTCCAAACACATTTTACCAATTCCAAACCACATCAGTCTTAATAACTACTGTTAATTTTGTATTTAATCATTTATATGTGATATATAATTGTCCATGAAGGCTGGCAGTGAAAAACTCCTTATATTCAGGTGTGCAGAATTATTAGGCACGTTTTCTTTTACACATACATAAGCCAAAAAAGAGATTTAACCCAGACTGAAAAGTCAAAAATTATTAAATTCCAATGAGAAGAATGCAATACTAATGCAATACCAGAATTCGCAAAGTTCAGGCTTGACCATTGGACAGAGAAATGCTCGTCAGGTCAGCACGGTGAGAAAAAAACAGTGGAGAAGAAAAGATGCATGTTAACTGCAAAAGAATTAGAAATTAAGGTGAAGAATTAGGTGTGACACCATCAGGAACCGTTTAGTCTCCAGCGCCACCATTTTCCAGAACTGCAACCTGCCTGGAGTCTTCAGAAGTGCAATGTGTCAGGTTCTCAGAGACTTTGCTTGGTAAAAAATCCTAAACAATGACCCTGACTTAATAAGAATAACAAGCTGATGTGTTGTGAAATACATGAAGACAGTTTTTTTTTATAGGCTTTATAGACAGATAAGTTGAGAGTGACTCTCGAAGAACAAGCATCACATCCTCTTGTGCCTCTGATTCAAGAATTTATCTTCCAAAATCTGGCAGTAAGTTTTGGGAGTTCATTTTAGTCCATCTCTGCAAGTCAGATTTTTCAGGATAAGAGACTAAACATGAACTCCCAAAACTTACTGCCAGATTCTGGAAGATAAATTCTTGAATCAGAGGTACAAGAGGATGTGATGCTTGTCCTTCAAGAGTCACTCTCAACTTATCAGTCTATAAAGCCTATAAAAAAACTGTCTTCATGTATTTCACAAGACGTCAGCTTGTTATTCTTATTAAGTCAGGGGCATTTCAAGGATTTTTTACCAAGCAAAGTCTCTGAGAACCTGACACATTGAACTTCTGAAGACTCCAGGTAGGTTGCAGTTCTGGAAAATGGTGGCGCTGGAGACTAAATGGTTCCTGATGGAGTCACACCTAATTCTTCACCTTAATTCCTAATTCTTTTGCAGTTAACATGCATCTTTTCTTCTCCACCTGTTTTTTTCTGACGATGCAGACTCAACAAGCATTTCTCTGTCCAATGGTCAAGCCTGAACTTTGCAATTAGTATTAGTATTGCATTCTTCTCATGGGCATTTAATAATTTTGACTTTTCAGTCTGGGTTAAATATCTTTTTTGGGCTCATTTTATCTGTAAAAGAAAACATGCCTAATAATTATGCACACCTGAATATAAGGAGTTTTTCCCTTCCGGCCTTCACGGACAGTTATATGTCACTTACAAATGATTAAATACAAAATTAACAGTAGTTATTAAGACTGATGTGGTTTGGAATTGGTAAAATGTGCTTGGTAAAAAAATATGACCAGATTATCAACATACCTAATAATTATGCACACAGTGTATTCTACATCCCTAATCCTACCCAATACCTGAACTTAACAACCACCTACTAACTATTAATAACCAGCAAATTAGGAGTTTATTGAGGCAAAAGCCATAGTCAATGTTTTGTTATTAGCGAGATCTTAAATTAAAGTGTGACCGAAACATCATACAAAAGTAGGTGGCAGAACTGATGGCCTGCTGTCAGGAAAATAATGTTTCCTTAAATGTACACAAGATCAAGGAAGGAGCAGTGCACCCCAATCTACATCTGTGAGTCAAAGGTGTAGAGGGTGGAAACCTGTAAATTCCTCAGAACCTACAGGGCAAACTATCAGTTTAATATCAAGCAGACGGTTTTCCAACTTACAGATCAAATGACAAGCATTAATCCTGCAAGGACTTCCATGCAGCAAACCACTTCATGCCTGATCACATACTCATATCAAAGTGTCTTGTTTGCCAGTCAGCAGCAGCAGCGATGGCCTAACCTCATGTATGGAAAACTGCTAGCGCCTGTTTATAAAACAGCTGCTAAGAAAACAATTTTCTGCAAGAAGCGATCTTTAAGCAGTAATGCTTATTTAAAGCAGCAGGGTTTGCGTCTGCTGCAGAGTCTTCAGGAACAAAGCTCCCCAAATGTCAAGAGGGGTGTTGCTGAAAACAACCGATAATAAGAGGCTGCCCAAGGCTCTGCAGGGCTTTGTCCTCTTTTATTGTCCTTTATTGCGCCATCGGTTACCCTGAGAGGCTCACGCTGAAATATATTTGACTCATCACCAAAGTTGCTCAAATGTGGGGGAAAATAAAGCTGGTTTCGATGTGTTTGCTGCCGGACGCTGGGGAGGGGCTGACCACCGCATGCAATCTGTGGGGTTTTCTTCTCCCTCTTTTGTTTTGCGACACAAGCTTTTCCAGCAACGACTGGACGAGCAGGCTCCAGTAAATCACAACTGAGCTAAATTTAATGCTCAGTTTGTCTGGGGATGCATGTGTGCCGAGGAAGATTGTTTTCCTGAAGGGGAAAATAAAACCAAGAGAGAGAAAAAAGGCTGGAGTATTAAAGCGGAGCTGTCATGCGCTACTACTGTCTGTGCATCAGGTTTCCAGTTGAACGAACACGTGTGTGTGTGTGTGTGTGTGTGTGTGTGTGCGCCAGGGAAATCTGGGACTGATTCTGAGGAAAAAATACACACACATGCTCATTATTAATAATATTATTAAAAGAAACATCCATGTCTGACTACAAAAAAAATTAAATAAAATCATAAATTCCCTTGTGTAAAAGACATACACGTTACAATAACTTATACTGAAGTGTGAACTGAATGTAATGTTTCCATGCACTTAATCGCGTGTTATTTACAATTAAAACGAATTAGACCACACTGCATCATATTTGCTGAATGAAATCTAATACTCATTTCTGTAACACTTTAGCACAGGGAACAATTCTCACTATTAACTAGTTGCTTATCAGCATGCCTATTTATAACATATTGGCTATTTATTAGTACTTATAAAGCACATATTCTGCATGAGCATATTCTACATCCCTAATCCTACCCAATACCTAAAACTTTCTTACTAACTAAAACTCCTACTAACAGCAAAGTAGAAGTTTACTGAGGCAAAAGCCATAGTTAATGGTTTGTTAATAGCGAGAACTGGACCTTAAAATGAAGCCTGACCCTTGCTTCTTATGAAATTTGGGGTGCTGATTGCAAAAATAATGTGTTTTGCTGTAGCACATCACACTTTTTCACAAAATGTGTGAATTTTGTAGCACAGGCGAGGTTTAAAAGGTAAAGAAGTCTTGTATTACTCCTTGATCAGCAGAAAAACTGCCAAAAAATATGTGGTTCCTATCTTCCTCTGAGTCAGCGAACAATTCCCAGGCAATTTTTTTCACATATATGAATGATTCTGACAGCATTATTTCAAGCCTAATCCTGGAATTAGGAATTACAGCAAGTGACAGAAGAAAATGCAAACATAACTCAGATGTTTTCTGTTACATCCTGTGGGTGTTTACAGATCACAGAAAAAAATCACTATTTTCCACTCCTTGAAAATTCTGAAAATTGAAACCTGAAAAAATTGAAAATTGACTGCTTTTGTTATTTTGATAAGTGCATTAAGGCTGATAAATATAATTTGAAAAAAAAAAATCCTTATTCTTACACTGTAAACAAATCTGTAAAATTTACGGTAAAAAAACAGCAGCTGTGGCTGCCAGAATTTTACCACAATAATATGGAAGCAACATTTTAGGTTTTGCAGTATTAAATTTACTTTTAAATACTGTGATTTCATTAACTGATATAAAGTTAATATTACCAACCTATTGAAGTACTGAAATCTGTTTTGTACCTTTGTAATACACTAATGACCACCAAAAGCAGGTGGTGATGAGAAAGTCAAATGATGAACCAAAGCCCATAACAAGCAGCTTTTAAATATTAACATATATAGAAGGTGCACAGTGTCATTCACACAATCACTAGACACCATCATGGTAACACACATGAAACTGAAAAAATGCAATAAACATTCATTTAACATCAGATGTAACATACAACCCTAATGTACAAAACTGAAAACTAAGAAGAGAGTCATTTAAAAAAAAAAACAACATTAAATTTGAAATGTAATGCAGGGAATTCTGGGAATGTCAATTTAGGGTTATTTACTGTAAATTTTATGTTCTTTTTTCACTTCTGAAAATGGTATACTACCATAAAATTACATGCGATGTCCAATACAGTTTTTCACAATATATAGTAGGCGAACTTACCGTTAACCATTTAACAGGTTTTTACTGTAGCATTTTTACAGTCTTTTACCATTAAATTCATTCATTTTTTAGTGTATTTTATATATATAATAAAACAAAAGCTGTATGGAGTTTTTTTATTGATATTTTGGAAATCAGCATTATCAAATAGGGTAATTTTAGGCACTTTGTGCAAATCAGCAGCAGAATTTTAGTTTCTTTTTGAGATACTGAACATTTATATTAAATGCAATTAGTTAAACTCAAGGGTGTATTTTTGACCCACTTAAAGGGGTCATCGGATGCCCATTTTCCACAAGTTGATATAATTCTTTAGGGTCTTAATGAAAAGTCCATAATATACTTTGATTAAAAATTCTCAATGGTAGTGTAAAATAACACCCTTTCACCTTGTCAAAATCAGCTCTGCAGAAATCAGCCTATTCTGTTGCATGTTCCTTTAAATGCAAATGAGCTCTGCAGAAATCAGCCTATTCTGTTGCATGTTCCTTTAAATGCAAATGAGCTCTGCAGAAATCAGCCTATTCTGTTACATGTTCCTTTAAATGCAAATGAGCTCTGCTCGCCCCGCCCCTCTCTTCTCTCTGTGGACTGATGAGCCTGTTTACTTTAGCCGCATTTAGCCGTGAAACTAACTAGCACATTATTAACAAAGGCGATTTAAGAAGAAGCATAAAAAACTTATACTCACATTCTCACAAGCTGAGAATGGCTTCATTTGAAAAAAGGAGAAATTATTTTTTACAAATTTAATAAAACACACTGGGTGGATTTTTATCATTATAGGTTGTTTGTGTACACACACTGCCAACACACATTTATGTTTTCTGGACCTTGAACATGTCAGTTATGTTGCTGTCTATGCAGAGTCAGAAAGCTCTCAGATTTCATCAAAAATATCTTCATTTGTGTTCATTTGTGCTGCTAAAATACCCCAGATTTTCAATGCTGCCAATGAGATACTTGAGCTGAAGTGGGCTAAAATCGAACCCGTCGCTCCTGCATAAGGTCCATTGCTCTGCTGGTCTGTATCATGTGCGCTAAATCCAACATCATGACTCTAATAAATCATCTAGATCCGGGTCTAAACGAACTACTTATTGCTTGCGGGTTGTTTGAAAGCTCAGTTAAAGATGTGTGTTTACAGGGTGTCTGTTACCTATAAAATAGTCTCTCTGACCTGGTTTTTGACTTGCGGCAGAGAGTATGTGCCACACTGAAGCATATTCTGACTTAGACAGGAGGAAACAATTTGACTGACATGTAAAGTGATTAATCGCAGCTCTTATTGTTAATAGGTTCATAAAGTGAGCACACCACAGTTTGCCAACACCTAGGCCTATCGGGCATAAATCAGTGAGCTACTAGTTCATTTTGTACAATGAAAGAAAATCTGTCATTCTCTGAGTTTTCCACCGTCACGTCGTGAGTGCGGCGCAGACAGGAAGTGACCGCCCTTCCCTCTCTGCTCGTCCACTTGCTCAATCCATCCTCCTTTAAACCTTGTGGTGACTGCCTGATTTAAAGCATTAATGGAGCATTATAACTCCACACATTATTGCAGAAAAATGTGGTTTTGTTTTGTTTTGAGGTGAAACTACAGCACAGGAGTTATCTGGCATTTATAGTATATTTACAATGATTTTCTAGTGTGTCTAGTTAGTTTACATCAACCCGAATTCAGATTCTGAAAGTTCTGCTTTGTCTACAAAATAATCTGTTCAAATGTTCAAAGTTTTATGTTTTTACATGTAATTTTTTTTACTCTATTGGCAATGCCAGTTTGCTGTTTTCAGTTTGCATGTTCCTTAGACTGGTTAAATTACTTTTGTTTAATGCAATAGAAACAGAGTAATTGTTTCCAGTCTACGTTTTCCATCTCAGAACCGTTGCAGTTGAGCCGTTGAGTCCTGATTACTGATAAACTTCTGAAAACATTTCCCGGGAAGGCTTGTACAGCTTTAGTATCACGCTTTATAGCTGAAGACTGGCATATGGCTAACAGGTCCTCGACTATGTGTGTGTGTCTCCTGCTCAGGTATTATCAGTTAGATACAGTTGAGTTGTAAAGCAGCAAAAAGGTTGAGGCCAAAGTCAGGGAGGTTGAGTTTCAGCGCTCGCTAACTTCTCTCCTGGCTCTTTTGTGTGGGTTTGTTTTTGCTCCTCCTGGTAGAGTGGTGGCGGTTGTGTAGCGTCATCAGACACCGTCAGCGTCTGTGCTGTAGACAGTAGCTTTACAAAGAGCCCCTCATTGAGGACAGCCTTCTGTACAATGGCGGGCCGTTGGTCTGTGCACCTGGGAGTCATGCGAGTACAAAGTGATGTCATAAAATTCAATCAGTAACAGCACAGATGCACAGCGCTCTGACCGACATCAGCGAGAAGTTCCTGTAGGACTGTTATGACTGTTGGCGGGATCCCGTGCGGTCAGATGGACATTATCGCAAAATAAAACCAACTTTGTTTACTAAATAAATTAATAATGCGTATGAAATATTGATGTGAGGTGAAGTTATTATGTGAGAAGAAAGTGAGCATGGACTGTTGTGACAAAGTTATGCAGAAAACTGAGATTGAGTAGTGGATTGCATGAAAATATATAGCATTAAATTTATTAAAATGTTATATTTAGTACAAATTACCCATTTCTTGTAAAAATATATGGAGGTAAATGTTGATTATTATTGTTTATTCCATTTTTTTATTGTTTATTATTAATGAAATGATTAAAAATAATTCTTCCTTAAATTAATTTACTGAAAACATGCCAAAGGCATGCCATAATTAAGTCGAGTTTTACTGTATTTTACATCAAACTGTTTAAATTTACTTGGTTACAAAGCAAAACAAAACATCACCAAACCTGTAAACAAAAACAATCCCAATCAAAACAAAACAAACTAAACAACAAACAAAGCAAAACAAAATGTCAAAAACCAAAACAATCAATCCCATCCAAAACAAAACACAACAAAACAAAAACAATCCCAATCAAAACAAACAAAACAAACAAAAAACAAAACAAAGCAAAACATCATCAAACCTGTAAACAACAACAAAACAAAACAATCCCATCCAAAACAAACCAAAAAAAAAAAAAACAAAGCAAACCAAAATGTCATCAAACCTGTAAACAAAAACAAAACAAATCAATCCCATCGAATTAAACAAACTAATTAAACAAACTAAACAAAAAACAAAAACAAAGCAAAACAAAACGTCATCAAACCTGTAAACAAAAATAAAACAAAACAATCCCATCCAAAACAAAACAAAACAAAACAACAACAAAAAAAATGATAAAAAACAATCAATCCCATCCAAGACAAACAAAACAAAAAACAAAGCAAAACAACACGTCATCAAACCTGTAAACAAAAACAAAGCAAAACAAAACGTCATCAAACCTGTGAACAAAAACAAAGCAATCCCATGCAAAACAAACAAAACAAAAAACAAAGCTAAACAAAACTTAATTTCAAAAGACAAAGTAATCCTCTCCGAAAGAAAACAAAACAAAAACAATTCAATCCCATCAAAAACAAAACTTTTTGGTCCATATAATGAAAGTCTTGGACCCCACTGTCTTTCAATATACAGGCAAAAACAGTTTATTTATTGTTCAAAGAAAAAAAATTACTTAAAGGTTTAGAATGACATGAAGGTGAGTAAATAATGACATGAGGATTAAACTGATTTGAACCATCCCTTTTTGCTGAAATAAAAAAATCTATCAATTTTGTGTCATGAGTGTTGCAAATGAAACAAACCGTTTTAGTTTAAGGACATGATCTAGTAATCAGAGTAATCTCTGAAACATCTCAAACATCAACACGGCATTGCACAAGGAGCGCAACTATGTAACTATGTTTTGTTTCAAAATCTAAACATTCGTTGAGCATGTTTGTTTGGTTGCCTCAAGTGCTGCTTGCAATCATCACTGATTTAAGAGGGGTCAGTTGGATTGGTACAGCACACATAGGTCAACAACAACAAACCTTTACGTGACCCTGTCGTGGGACGCGTTCCTCTGCACACACATGAAGAGGGGAAAAGGAAACTCTTTCCAGGGTCCGTTCACTGAATGGGCCGATCGCCGTGGCAACAGGATCACTTCATCAGTGGAAGTGAACAGATGGTGGGTGTGCAACAGGCAACATATGTTCCAATGAGCCGAGGCCATTACTACAGATGGAGGGTGGGAAGGAGGCCGGCTCTGAAACATAACCTGACATTTCCTCCTCATTTGGCAGCGCATTGTTACGTATCACAAAGAGAGATTAGCCCGAAGCAGTGAATAGCAGCGCAAAATCTCTTTAAAGGCAAATTACTAAGAGTCCCTTGCATTTCTCCACACACTTTACTTAACCAAGCCAGGCGGACGGACCGTATTTCACGTGGTGGTCTGGGACAGAGGAGGGCCGTGCTGTTCACAGTGACTGATATACAGCTCTCTTGTTCCCCTTGAAAGATTTTATGCCACTGAGGAGGTAGGGATGCTCCTACATGTCTTGGGTTGACATGCCTTTACAGACAGCAACAGGTCAATGAAGCAAAATCATGCAGCAACAGCATCCAAACAAACCTCCTAAGTTCAAACACAAAAACTGACCCTACATAATTTCTTAAAGGGATAATACAGCCAAAAATGGAAAATTGGTCATCATTTACATGTACATCACCTGTATGACCTGTATTGTGTTCTGCAGAACACAAATGAAGATATTTTGAAGAATGTTGGTAACCAATTCCATACAAAATAAAACAAAAAACAAAGTAAAACAAAACAGAACAAACAAAAACACCCTGTCCCATCCAAAACAAAACAAAACAAAACAAACAAAAACAAATTCCATCCAAACAAAACAAAAAACAAAGCAAAACAAAAACAATCTCATCCTAAACAATACAAGCAAACAAAACAATCTCTTCCAAAACAAAACGAACAAAATAAAACTAACTAAACAAAAACAAAACAACAAAAAACAAACCCATCCCAAACAAAACAATTCAAAACAAAACAAAAAAAAAAACAACAAAACAATCCCACCCTAAGCAAAGCAAAAGCAAAAGCAAAAAAAAAAAAAAAAAAAAAAAAAAAAACACAATCCCATCCAAAAAAACCATCCTAAACAAAACAAAAATCAATTCCATCCAAAACAAAACAAACAAAAAACAAAAAACAAAGCAAACAAACAAACCAAAATTAATCCAATCCCATCCAAAACAAAATATTCAAAAACAAAACAACCTCATCCAAAACAAAACAATCCAATTCCATCCAAAACAAAGAAAACAAAACAATCTGATCCAAAACAACATGCAAAACAAAACAAAACAAAAACAATCCCATCCTAAACAAAACAAATAAAAAACAAAGCAAAACAAACAAAAGAAAACACAACAACCCCATCCAAAAACAAAACAATCAAAAACAAAATCCCAAGCAGAACAAAACAACCAATAACAATCTCATCCTAAACAAAACAAACAAAAACAATTCCATCCTAAACAAAACAAAGCAAAACAAAACAATATCTTTTAAAACAAAACAATGCAAAACAAAACAAACAAAAAAACGCCAATCCTATGCTAAGCAAAACAACTAAAGAAAACAAAACACCAAAAAACTCATCCCAAACAAAACAAACAAAAACAATCCCATCCTAAACAAAACAAAGCAAAACAAAACAATCTCTTCCAAAACAATCCAATACCATGCAAAACAAAATAATCAAAAACAAAACAATCCCATCAAAAACAGAATCACACCCAAAACAAAAACAAAAAACAATGCCATCTTAAGCAAAACAAACAAAACAAAACAAAACAAACAAACAAAAAAACAATCCCATCCAAAAACAATCCCAAGCAAAACAAAACAACCAAAAACAATCTCATCCTAAACAAAACAAAGCAAAACAAAAACAAAACAAACAAAAACAAAACATTAAAAACAAAACAATGCAAAAGTAAACAAAAAAATCCCATCCTAAAACAAAACAAAACAAACAAAAAAAGTAAACAAAAAAATCCCATCCTAAAACAAAACAAAACAAACACAAAAAAACAATTCCATCCAAAACAAAACAATCAAAAACAAAACAAAACAAATAAAACAAAACACAATCCAATCCTACACAAAAACAATACACAAAGCAAAACAAAACAATCCAATCCCATCCCATCCAAAACAAAATAATCAAAACCAAAAGAAAAAATCATATAGCGAAACAAACAACAAAACAACCCCATCTAAAACAAAACAAACAAAAAACAATCCCATCCAAAACAAAGTCAAGCAAAAAGTCATTTAACATGTAACAAAAATAAATAAATAAAATAAAATCCACATGACTGGCATTGTGACATCTGTAGAAGAAATCTTTGACTTACACATAAAATAACCGATCATGTGGAATCGAACTAAAATGACTGGATTTCACAGAAATTTGCCAAAGAACATGACGGCATCTTACCCTACTGTATGATAATAACATTGTATGACAAAAACATAAACAGCACTATTATAAAGTTCATTATAAATTTACGTATGACAAATATATGTTTTTATAATTGCCATTTGGATATAACAAGGTCTCTTTCTAGAAATATGGCCAGTGTACTTCTTCACAGCAAAGGTCTGCTATTAAACATGTTTTTTGAGTTAAAGAATGAAGTTGAAATCATAGTAACTTTTTTTATTGCCATAACTAACTGAAGACATACATCAGTTAAGAAACAAACAGTTCTGTGAAAGTCTGTAAGCATTAGTCAGGAGAACTGCACACAGAGTCTTGTAGCTAGTCCAAATACAAAAAAACTGACAACACCAAAAATAAAAACAGTTATTTTTCTCCAGTAGTTGTCTATTTTTCTTTTGTTGGTTTGTATCTTGGTGTGAGTCCACATACAATTACGGCAAGAGTAAATCTGGGGCCAGTTCCTGAGTTTTACAGTCCTCTATTCATAGCTGCTGCCGTAAATATCAGCGGCTGTATATGTATTCAGTACACCTCAGTATTTTTAGACTCATGCAAAGCCATTTTCAAGCAGTGGTCTCAAAAGAGAGATAAATCCCCGCAGCAAATCATAACACTACCTGATGATGCTGTAATATTAGACTGCTGTTTTTATTTTCTGGGTCAGGAAGCAATTACAGATCTTCCGAGACAGTGACAGTGGGTCATTTTTAACTATGGAAGGACTTTATGTTTTGACTCAGAAACCAAAAGTCATGGGAGGGTGGTTATTACAGAAAACAGATCTAACAATCTGTAATTATCATCATTACCACCACCATCAAGCAAACATGTCTATGTCCTCATGGTGTACAATTACATTATTACCATGAAACACAACAGGTTTGGTTTGGAGGTTCTGGCTCCCCCAATTGAACAGTCTATAGTGCCATAAGAAATACTTATACTTCTTATACACTACTTTTCAAAGTAAAAAAGTTTTATTCAAAACTATTTTAAATCAACACTCTTTTATTGATTTATCAAGGAATAAATAATACATTTCCACAAAAATATGAATCAGCACATGTTTTTTCAACATTTATAATAAGAAATGTTTCTTGAGCAGCAAATCAGCATATTAGAGTGATTTCTGAAGGATCATGTGACACTGAAGACTGGAGTAATGATGCTGAAAAATCAGCTTTGCATCACTGGCATAAATTAGATATAAAATATATTCAAATAGAAAACGGGAATTTAAAATTTGTATAATTTTTAAAATAAATTCAGGCATGGTGAGCATAAGCAAGTAAATAAAATAAAATAAAATAAAATAAAATAAAATAAAATAAAATAAAATAAAATAAAACAAAACAAAATAAATCTTAGACAAAACAAAACAAAAAATCCCATCCTACAAAAAAACAAAACAAACAAATAAAACAAAACACAATCCAATCCTAAACAAAACTATAAAAAGCAAAAAAAAACAATCCCATCCCATCCAAAACAAAATAATCAAAACCAAAACAAAACAACACAACACAAAGCAAAGCAAAGCAAAACAAAACAAAACAATAAATAATCCCATCCTAAACAAAACATCATTTAACATGTAACAAAAATAAAATTAAATAAAATTAAATAAATAATAAAAAATAAACATTTCATTCAACAAATTTCATGAGAACTGCTTAAACAGAATTTTCTAACAATTTCTCAGTGACCAAATGGTCAAATAAACAATCCCATTAAAAACAACCAATGCAAAACAAAACAAAAAAACCCATCCTAAACAAAACAAACAAAAAACAAAACACACTTCCACCCAAAACAAAAAAAAAACACCTCATCTGAAACAAAACAATCAAAAACAAAACCAACAAAAAACAATTCCACCCAAATAAAAAAAATCCGAAACAATCATAAATCAAATCAAATAAATAATTTTTAAAAATGTATTCAAAAAAATGTAATGAGAACTGTTTAAACATAATTTTCTAACAATATCTCAGTAACCAAAAGGACAAATAAAACTCTTCATAATTTAGATAATTTAGGCACATTAGTACATTTTTAGCAACATCTGCAGGCAAAGAACTATCTAGCTCATGGTCTAGTATCAACAGTCTAGCAATGTATAAAGCTCACACAGAAGTTACTTTCAAACCAAGCAGCTCTCTACTGGTCAATGCAACAAATCAATCCTGAAAAATCAGCTTTGCATCACAGGAATAAATTACTTTTTAATATATATTTAAATAGAAAATGGGTATTTTAAATATGTATAATATTTAAAATAATATCAGACTTGGTGAGCATAAGTAATTAAAATAAAATAAAACTTTTGACTGGTAGTGTAAGTTTGAACTTTTGCACGATGTGAAAAACAAAATTCTAACAATTTTAAAAGCGTTTTTAAAAGTTTATAAAGAGACAGAAAAATGAAAAATTGCAGCATGTAAACTTCTTATAGAAACTGCTTTAAAGACAGTTGACTGCAGTTGCAAGTCATGCAAGTCATTTTATTATTCACTCACTAACCAGAACTGTTATAGATCACAGGAAGTAGCTTGTTGCTGTGGCTGCTGTTTTTTGACTACAAAAGACCCAAAAAATGCCCACAGTCTCTCTTCTCCGAGACGTTTTTCCACAAAACGGACCCCAGACTCAAAGAGCAGCCCCGCCTGCCCTCAATTTCACAAGCAGAAAGTGAATATGCGAGGGACGGCGTGCCAGATAATTGTTGGCTCCGTCGTGCCTGCTTTCCCTCCCTCCGTCTCTCTCTCTCGTGCTCTGTGAAGGAAATAGTGATGACAGCGTGCCAAAGTCTGGCTTCTTGTGGCAGCATGTGTCCCCACCTCCACCCCACAGCGCCTGCTGCAGAACAAACGCTCCGTTCCCCGCTGAGGCTGCAGAGGCGACTGCCGCCCACCCTCAACGGGCCGGCACCCAATCACCCTCACGCTAACTCCAGCGTCAGCCCGCGGAGCTCTGACCGCACGGCCATGAGAATAGAGGCTATATTTACCATTAGCGCACACATTCAAACACACGCTATAATTAAACAGATGAAAAGGACAATGTGTTGTAGTTAATCTAGTGGTTTTATTTATTTAGTTTAAAAAAGCACTGGATGCACAATCGGCACCCGGTCGTGCCAGGACTGAGCAAACAGATTTAGAATCAAAGCAAAACGCTGCACAGGAAATGATTCTGGACGCTTAAAAATAACTTCATTCAGCGTTACATTTGCATAAGAAACATCCCAGCCCTTTTCAATGAAGCGCAACAGCCCGGTTCCGGAAATAAAAAAATCATGTTAATTTTCTCTCTAAGGAAACTGATGTTTAGCAAAAACACATAAACCTTTTTGGCAAAGCCAAAAAGAGCTCAGCAACAACCATCCTTGGTAAGATTTCTTTAAAAGAAGTCTCTAATGCTCTTAGACGGCATTTATTTGATAAAAAATACAGTAAAAACAGTAATATTGTCAAACGTTATTACCATTTAAAAGATTGTTTTCTATTTAAATATATTTCAAAATGCAATTTCTTTCTGTGATGCAAACCTGAATTGTTCAGGATCATTAGCAAGATTTTTAATGTTTTTTAAAAAAAGTCTTTAATGCTCAACAAGGCTGCATTTATTTGATAAAAATACAATAAAAACAGTAATATTGTCAAATGTTATTACAATGTAAAAGAACTGTTTTCTATTTAAATATATTTTAAATGCAATGTATTTCTGTGATGCAAAGCTGAATTTTCAGCATCACTGGTAAGATTTTTTATGTTTTTAAAATAAGTCTTTAATGCTCAACAAGGCTGCATTTATTTGATAAAAATACAATAAAAACAGCAATACTGTCAAATATTACTACCATTTAAAATAACTGTTTTCTATTTAAATATATTTTAAAATGCAATTTATTTCTGTGATGCAAACCTGCATTGTGTTTTTTAAAATAAGTCTTTAATGCTCTACAAGGCTGCATTTATTTGATAAAAATACAATAAAAACAGTAACAGTCAAATATTATTACAATTTAAAAGAACCATTTTCAATTTGAATACATTTTAAAATGCAATTTATTTCTGATGCAAAGCTGAATTTTTAGCATCATTACTTCAGTCATCAGTGTCAATGTAAAAAAGGCTGAAATGTAAAAATATAATAAAAATTATTAATAAAAAATTTAGTAAATTTAAAATAATGTCACATTTAAATACCTTTTAAAAGTCACTGTTCATATTTTCAACACATTTTCAGTCATTCTCATTTATTTGATAAAAATACAATAAAAACAGTGATTTCCAACTGGATGACAATGAACCATTTTCAATTTGAATACATTTTCAATTTTCATTGATCCCCTGAATTTTTAGCATTTTTAAACAGTCATTTCAATTGCCAAAGGTTCGTCAAAAATCTGCAAATATTATAAAAAAAAAACTTTGTTTTGCATGAGTAAATCTGTCGCCTCCATTTCCTGCTGTGCCTATATGCTCTAGCCATGCCTAGCCAAGTCACGTGTTTGTCTAGTACTGTTTTTCATTCCTGTGGCTTTCATTCTCTGTAGATAAGGGGAAGAGCCGTGCTTTGACCACTTAAGCTGTGGAACTTTCTCCATATCCTATTTCCGCTCTGGGGTGTATAACAATACCTAGCAGAGGCACCGTTTCACAGCCTCATGGGCAAACAGACCACATAAGGGCTCATTGTCTGGATACCAATAAATTCATTAACAGAATTGTTGCATTGGGATTCATCATAATCCGATTAATAAATCACTAGTATCACAATGGGTTTTTTTTAATGGACAATGTGCCCTTACACCTTGAATGAAGATGAAAATTTGAACAACCGGCTCTTTAACAAGAATGTAATATGCCTGTTTTAATGTTTGCACGACATAAAATACTGCATGAACAAACATAAAAAGTTTATGTAATAGTAGGACTTTTAGACATGATGGACATGAAACAGAGTATCAACCCAATATGGGGTTGAAGTGCATTTTGGTCACGATATGCCAGAACCACAACCGCGACTTTTGATGAAATGGCACA
This sequence comes from Labeo rohita, assembly GCF_022985175.1. Classification (NCBI taxonomy): domain Eukaryota; kingdom Metazoa; phylum Chordata; class Actinopteri; order Cypriniformes; family Cyprinidae; genus Labeo; species Labeo rohita. The sequence continues at coordinate 5,691,560 of NC_066881.1, read as the reverse complement.
CATTATCATTAACAAATTTTTAAAGAATGGCTGCTTGAAAACCTAGAATCTGAATGTGTTGAGGGAGACAAATAATCTTTGTAATTGCGAACAACTGGAGTCAACGCCAAACCAGCAGTTGAAAGGTAAAAGATCATCTGAGACTAATTAGGGTCTGAGCAGAATGAATGGGTTTGGCACGCAGTTTAGGAAGCTTCCATTTTGGTCACTGATTCATATCATCCACATGGAGGGGGAAAAAGACTGTAATCTCACTATAAGATATAATTGTGAGGGCTTTCAAGGATATCACTGAACACAGAAGGGAAGGGTTACCCCTATCTGCCTGGTAAAAATGCACATTCATATACAATTTGATGTTTTTAAGTTTTGAGGTTTTTTTTTTTTTTTTTTTACTGATACTGCAGAAAAGTTTGTCACAAACATCTGTGGTCAAACCAAAAAGGGCAGAATCTAAATTAAGGCGCAAGAACATGGACATGAACATTGACATCTGAGAATGAAATGCTTTGTTGTGTGGGTGACAATTGTTTCCACAAGAGCCTAGTTGCTCATTTTTCATCAGTCAGCGTTGTTTAGTTTTGAGAATGGGGCCATCTATAAAAAATAAAAGTCATTGCAGTTGTCAGTGAACAATAGAAGTAAATTGTTGATTCTAATAAAAATGCCATGCTGTAAACTACAAAAGTACAGCTTATCATGAAAACCTTTGATGTAGGCCTGACAAAACCTGAACATTTTAAAAGACAGATGGACGGATGGATGGACGGACAGACGGAGAGGCAGACAGACGGACGAACGGACAGATATATAGATAGACAGACAAGCAAACAGACAGATAGGTAGACAGATGGATGGACAGACAGATAGACAGAACAGATAAGTAAATGGATGGATGGATGGATGGACGGATAGATGGATGGATGGTTGGATTGATGGATGGACGGATGTATGGATGAACGGATGATGAACAGACAGATAGAAAGACATACAGACAAAAGAACGGACAGAAAGATAGACAGATGGATGGACGGACAGACAGAGACTGAAAGATAGATGGATAGGTAGACAGACAGGACAGATAGTTAAATGGATGGATGACTGGATGGACGGACAGAGAGATAGATGCATGGACAGAAGAATGGACAGAATAATAAATAGATGGATGGGTGGACAGACAGAGACTGAAAGATAGACGGATAGTTAGATAGATAGACAGGACAGATAGTTAAA
>NC_066881.1:5582827-5687827 GCF_022985175.1 Labeo rohita | reverse complement strand
AAGATATTATCAATTAAAAACCATTCAACTTCTGCAAGTTATTGTAAGAAAAAAGTTCTTACAAATATTTTTCTTTAATTTTACGTATTTATATAAACATATTGGCTTAATTCTAGCTAGTCACTACGATGGTGTTTTAGTACAAGATAAAGTTGTAATACTTTGAGAGTAAAGTGGAAATATTTCGAGAATAAAGTCAAAATTTCGATAATTAAATCGTAGCAATTAATGTTATAAAATTTTGAGTATATTACAAATGCAAATAGCCCGGATTGGGAGCACCGGGAGAAGTTGCCAGGCCACTGGAATTGATTTGAATATATGTGGGATTATTAGCAGAAATCATACCATGTGTTATACTCACAGGGACAGTATGATTGGAAATAATATTTCATGTCTTCGATTGCACTCATTAAGCCTATTTGTAGTGTGCCAGACACCCAATAATAGCAATAAGCTTTGTGCTTTTGGTACTTTTAATATAAAACAAAGTCTCAGCTTTCAAATTCTGTCAGTTTTATAGCGAAATACGAACAATATATCTTACAATAATGTGTTTTTCATGCTCATTAATGTGGCGTGACAGATCGCTGTATTCATGTGAATCAATCATCATTTTAGTTACACTGAGATGACATTTGTTTAATCAAATTATACTGTTTCCACCTATTCTGCTAAAAAGTCTGTGGCATTGAACATTTAATTCCTCACATGTATTTAATTAGAAAAAACAATAAAAGGTTCTAACGGTTGAAGTGACATAAGTTACATTGTTGTCTCTTCTAAGGGTATATAACGTTAAGTGACTATTCACAAGCTGTTTTATTTACGGTATAATACAGCAAATATGCTTTGTTGCTTTAAATATAGCACAGCTCAGCTTTCAAATTCTGTCAGTTTTATCATGAAATACAAATTATAAATGTGTTTTTCTTCTGTATTTCAAGTATATAGCATGATATAGATGTGAAGGAACATCATAAAAAAAACAGTATAGGCTAATTTAACGAACGAACACATGCTACTTAAATGGAGGCGAATACAGCGATCTGTCACGTCACATTAAAGAGTGTGAAAAACACACTGTAATAGACATTGTTTGTATTTCACTATAAAACTGACAGATTTTAAAAGGTGAGACTGCTCACAATCGGGCCCATTTGCATGCGCAATAGGCTAGAATACACTCTCAAAATATTTTGACTTTATTCTAAAAAACATTTTGACTTTATTCTCAGAATTTCGATTTTATTCTCGTAATATTTGAACTTTATTCTCGAAATATTTTGACTTCATGCTCGTAATATTTAGACTTTACTCTCGCAACATTATGCTCGTAATTTCGACTTTATTCTTGTAATTTTGACATTATTTTCCTACTTTCAACTTTATTTTTAAAATATTTTGACTTAATTCTCAATATTACGATTATTTTCTTAATTCTGGCTTTATTCTTGAAAAATTTCGACTTTACTCTTGTAATATTTTGACTTTATTCTCAGAAAATTTCGACTTTATTCTTGTAATATTTTGACTATTCTCGTAATTTTGACTTTATTCTCAAAATATTTTGACTTTACTCTTGTAATATTTTGACTTTATTCTCGTAATTTTAAAATTATTCTCAGAATTTCGACTTGATTCTCATAATATTTTGACTTTATTCTTGTAATTTTGACTTCATCCTCAAAATATTTTGACTTTATTTTCAAAATATTACAACTTTATTCTTGTAATTTTAACTATTCTTGCAATGTTTCGATTTTACTCTTGTAATATTTCAACTTTACTCTCATAATTTCAACTTTATTTTTGAAACATTACGACTTTATGCTCATAATAATTAGACTTTATTCACGTAATTTTGACTTTATTCTTGTAGTTTTGACTTTATTTTCATAATTTTGACTTTATTCTTAAAATATTTTGATTTTATTCTCAAATATTACGACTTTATTCTCTTAATTTTGGCTTTATTCTCGAAATATTTAGAAATAATTAGTTAGCTCAGGTCCATTAAATAACACTAATAGACACAACTTTTGATTTTATTAATGCATTAGTAAATGTTGGAATCAAGATTAATGGTTTCGAAGTATTTTTAATTGTTAGTTAAAGTGTTTTCAAATCAAATCTGAATATTTATAATTAAATTTTTTTTTATTAAAAATACAAATCACAAAACTATTGGTTTAAACTGAATTTAAACATGGGTCATATTTTGGTAGCTTCACTAACCATTTGTTTTAGAAAAATGTTACGAAAGAGCTAACAAGCATTTCTTACAAAATCCCACAGTGAAGGGTTCATATGGTTTCGAAGTTTTGAAGTCAAAACATGTTGTGCACAACAGATGCTCTAAGAACAGCTTATGACAAAATAAACTCGCCTGAATTCCAGACGACCAAAAACAACTATAAACACAGAACATCAATCTAACGGGACGAATCTTGAGATTCAAAACACAGGCACCGGGCCACTCTACCATAATCCAACTAAAATATCTGATGACAAAAAGCAGCCTATTTGCCTCTAAGACACAACATGAGCAGTTCATGAGCTGGTCGACATCAAGAGGCAAACCAGATGGAGACAATTTCACCATAAGGTCTCTTTTAATCTTAGGACAGAACCACAAAACTCTGGATGGTGGTAAAAAGCAAAAGGGGCTCAAGGAGTTTGTAACAGCCACCACGTTATAATTTTGTTGTCGTGTTATGTTACTTAATATAGATTGCTACCTATAAAAAGTAACCCAGAATTATTCTTGTTATGACAAAGCATCCCCTACATCTAAAATAGTGTGCCAAACAGATTGTTTCCACTGTCACAGACCAGATGGAGGGTGTTATAAAGACTGCTGGCTATTGTTTATCTGCAAGTAACCTGGACATCCCAGCATGCATTCCATTTGTTTGAGTCACAAACAGGTCAACAAGTAACCCTGCTTGAAAAAAGCTCCATAGATGTACACAGAATTCAAACGTCCGAAACGAATTTAACAGCCCCTGCCTGTTTGTTTATTAAATAATTCTGGCCAATCTGAATCTAAGCCCCAATACAAATGACTATATTTAGTTCTGTACAATTCCACATATTTTCCTCAAAAGCTAGTGCACACAATGTAAAAAATCATTCACATGAAATAAAGCGAAGGATATGAATTAACGGATAAGGAAATTCAGAGTGATCCGCACCATCTCTGTGTTGTAGTCTGCGTGGTCGGCTGTGGACGGGGACGCCGCGCCTCCTGCAGGTTTCCAGCACCAGCTCTCTGACGGGCATGAACAAAGACATCCAAGAAGGCTAAAAAACAACAGACAACATATATATTAATTGCATAATGCATATAAAATGACATATTAAAAATCTCAGTACAGTATATGCATCTATGAGCAAATCCATAATCATCCCAAAAGGACACTCTTACAAATGTATGCATGTCTATCTAATGGTATTTATAGTCAGGTATTATTAGGTGTTAAAGTACTTTTTGGGGCCCATTATAAATATAAAAGGCTTAATAGTGATTTGTGGTATGGAGACCTCCATGAAGCCGGGAAGTGACTATGCATGGTCTAAGTTAGTTCCTGACTGCATTTATAATTACAAACCCATGTTTATATATGTGGGTTAAAAAAATTATTTAGATGTTTTGGTCCCTTGGGTCTAGAAAAAAACATTACAGCAATCAAAAAACAAAAGAGATTCTGTAACTGTTTTCTAGTAAACCAAAGACATGTAAACAAACGTTAAACAAAATCTAGTAAACAAAATATGTGTGGGCCATACTATGACCTGATTTTCATTTAGCATGTTAATAGGCTGCGGTAGAGCTGCATGACATAACATATAAAAAAAAAGATCATGCTAGGTCCTGTTTACATTTGATCTGATCACAAGTGGAGCAAAAACATTTTGTGAACTGATTAAACCACATTTAAAGATAGTCAGAAACGCATTGGATGTGTAGCATAAATACGAATCCATTATGATGTATCCCAGACAACAGTAAAAGACGCCCACTCACCTGTCAATCAACCAATTTGCTCAAACAAGGGCTCGGTGCGGCTCGTTACGTGAGGCTTTGAAAATTCTTATTTGTGGTGAGAATAAAATTAAAGTTTCTGTCTCGACTGACCATATTTGATCAGACTATCCAATATCAAGTGGAAACAGGGCCAATGGCATTTTCCTGTACTTACATTTCCTTCAAGAAGCTCCTCTTTCGGACAGCCTGAGTGGGCTTGCAGATACTTTGAATGAAAGAGCAGGCCATCAAAGGTCTTCCACGGCATGAGCTCACCCATTGGGAAAGGGAAACCACAAGCACTGTTGGCTGCGATGAGGTAGGTCAGACCCCGTACAAAGAGAGAGCCGAGTTGAACGGCCCTGGGGTCCACAACAGGGGTCTGCATGAGGAAGGCATTTTAGAATGACATAAGAAATGATGTACGAAAACTACAGTTTGTAAAGGTGGTCAGTCAAAATCCAGTCATCTCAATTAGAATCTGTGCAGTATGGAGTTTCATGTATGGGTGAAAAAGTTCCCCTAGCAGATTTCACTTGGTTAAGCAAATTAGCTGTATTGACCAGCAGAAGGTTGCTTAGTTTGAAAGTGACTTCTGTGTAAGCGGTGCATAATGCATCGCTAAACTATCAACACAATTTGGCTAAAACAATATTTAAAGGAGACATATCATGAAAATCTGACTTTTTCCGTGTTTAAGTGCTATAAACGCATCTCTGGTGCATCTACCAACCCAGAAAATGTGAAAAAGGACAACCCAGTAACTTTGCTTTGGTAAGCTTCTCTCTGCAAGCATGTGAAAAGATGAGCTGCTCAGATTTCACTCCCCTAGTGACGTAGGAAGGGGATCTTAGTATTACAGTCCCTTAATGTGCATGTTTTCCGCCATTTTGTTTTCACAAGCGACAACGGTGTAGCACTTCTAATGCCGTGGCAAAAGTTCAAGCGAAGCATGCTAACTGTTCTGTTGTTGGCTGCACAGACAAGCACAGAACACTTTTTATAGTCCCAGCCTTAGAGGAGACAGGACAGCAGTGGATTTATTGATTTATTTACTGTTTATTACACTACTGCCACACAAATCTAATATAAACATGCAATTTCTTTCCCAGCTGTTTACCTTCAGACATAACCAACTATTTTTTGTACTCATTCGTGTTTTTAATATAAACTTGCATGTATTTGACAGTTTAAGCGCAATAAGACATGAAAGAGACATGAAACTTAGTTTAGTACTCACATACCATGTGACGGCTGCTTTCTGTGCACATGCTTTGGATGTGTGTACTCAGAAAACCGTATATCAGAAGTTTAAACTAATATAGCTTTAAATGCATGATTTCAGCACGATAGACATAATAATCAAAACCAAACAGATGTTTTTGTCAGAGTATCTGAGCTGTAAAGGAGGAGCTGTATGTGCTGTAAAGGCACAGGCCTATTCTGGAAAAGGGGTGGGGGAGCAGCAGCTCATTTGCATTTAAAGAGACATGCACGAAAACAGCGTGTTTCTGCTTCCATTTAAAATAGGCATTTTCAACATGATATAATAAATGATCTGTGGGGTATTTTGAGCTAAAACTTCACAGACACATTCTGGGAGCACCTGAGACTTATTTTACATTAGTGGTTCAATCTAAATTTTATGAAGCGACGAGAATACATTTTGTACACAGAGAAAAAAAATTCTGTTTTTATTCAACAATTTGTCTCCTCTGCATCAGAGTACCGTCATTTTGGAGAGTATCCACTTGACGTAAACTGTGTACACTGTTCTGTGTCAGTCACACCACACGGACACATTTTCTACATATATTTATGCTTTGATTTGAATGTAAACAGTGGATCCGGTGTATGTTGTTTGCGTCCAGCGGATACTTTCCAAAATGGCCCTACGCTGACACGGAGGAGACGAACTGTTGAATAAAAACGTTATTCTTTTTTTTCTTTGCGTACAAAAAGCATTCTCATTGCTTCATAAAATTCAGATTAAACCACTGATGGCAGATGGACTATTTTGACAATGTTTTTACGGGTTTGGAATGACATGAGGGTAAGTGATTAATGACAAAATTTTAATTTTGGGGTGGAATAACTCTGTTACTCTGTAAAATCATGCAATAAACCCTAATACCAGCCTGATATGGAGTTTTGAGCAAGTGCGAAAAACTGCATATTTTGCCATGTTGGTCAGTGCCACGATTTAAATAAAGAGATCTGAATATTCTTATGGAGGGGGAAGATTTTCAGTGTATAAAATCTAAATTCATTAAATACTCATAGTACCGATTCAAATTTATGGATAAATTATTGTTGTTTTTTGACAGTGTTTGCCAACCATCCCTGTTTTGTATGGAAAAGAGCAGCTGGGACATTCTGCTAAACCTCTCCATGTGCTGCAGATGAAAGAAAGTCATAAATCTTGGAAATGACACAAGTTAACTAGATGAGTAAAGTTAACAAACGATCTTTGAAGCTGGCTTAAAGAAACCTTGTCTAAAAGTTTGAAGCAGCTGTAAAAGCTTGACATTTGAACGTTTAGATAAACAGATTAGATGTTGCTAGCATGATCTAGCACATTGCTAACATGATTTAACATGTTTCTAGCATGATAGTCATTAAGCTTTGCTAGTGACAGACAGCTTAATATTTTTTAAGTCAAAAGTTTTGACCCCCTCAATGGAAGTCTATGGGATTTTTCGTAGATTTGATTGTCTGTAAGTCAGATCAGTTAGAAAAGTCATAGCAGCTAACCTCAGACTGGTCTGAAGGTCTGATCCAAGTTTGTGGTTGTAGTTTTAAAGCTGTGATACTGACTACATGTTGGACAAATTAGCTTAAACAGCAGAGTAAGTAAGTAAACCAACATAATGATTACAGAATGTTTATTCATGATTGAACTGTTCATTTAAACCATTTTTACAGTAGCCTGGTTTCAGATTCATCATACTGTTAATATCTATTGTGTTTTTCAACTCAGGCTGGAGGGAGGCAGGGTGTGACCCGCAGAGCTCACCTGAAGTGGCTGCGCGGATAAGGGGATGTTTACAAAGGGTCCCCCGCCCCCCCACCAAACTGTCCGCTGGTCACCTGGTCCTCCACCCCCACCCACAGGAGATAAGAGACGGACTGATTAGCTTCCGTGACATCAAAACGTAAAATTGGCCTGCCACCTGCTCTGCTCTCAAACACAGCTTAGACTAAAGCAAACAAAAGGGAGGCTGGAGATAAAGCCGAAGTGACAGCAGCAACCCACGGCCCACGCCTTCCAGGCGCACAGATTGAGAACCAGGCCGTCGTTTGAAATATTACGCTGTTTACACGGGCCCGACTTCCTTCTCGTAACCGTGCCTCTTCAGAGAAACGAGAGCGTTTAATCACATTCACTGTTATGCATAAGGTTTAGAGAGCGGGATGAAGTAGACCGGCTTTGATTAAACCGCTTAAAAAGACACGTAAAAGTCTTAGCACCTTTAAAGCCGCTAATTGCTCAGCGTGGAAGTCAATAGGCCTCGGGACAATGCTGATGCCACCCTGCTGCTGTAAAGGTATAGAGTGGGACAACAAACCAGAACAGCAGCTGCTCTGCAAGCATTTCAACAGTGAACAATGAGAGCAGCTCCAGCCAGATGCCTGAAGGACCGCTGGACCCCCTGAGGACATGCAGCTCGACATTAATGGCAAACTACAGCCTTGCGATCAGGCTCTGCACCTGTGCCATACCTTAATGCACATCTGCTCAATGTTACTACTGTAAACAGTCACGCATGACAAGACCAGGCTTGTCTGAGTCTTTCTGTGGTATTTCAATGAACTTTCAATTTTTCATTTACTAAATAAACACTGTGGGCTGTGTCTGAAACGTGTTTGGGAATCAAGAACAGATTCTGGTTTTTAAAAAAAAAGTGGAATTGAATGATTTGGTTCGGTTAATGCTTCCTGAACGGCTGCATTCATCCAACAATGCAAACAGATTACTGTATTGAAATACTTGTTTTAGCGATTCATCCACTGTCTAAAGCACAATTCAAAAGACTTGTTTTACTTATGGTTTGTAATTGTACGGAATTTAATGACTCTGGGCCTGATTCTAATTCAGTGTTTGTGGGACTGGTTAGACTTATTCAGAACTGCTCAAAACAGTGATTTGTGCATCTTTTAACTCCCCATAAAGACTCATAAAGTCATTTGTGCGTTTGTGGTAAGGACCCAGTAACAGAACTGAAGCCATGAAAATTATTTGCCTTTAGAGTTTTTGAAAAATAAAAAAGGATCTGGCTCTGAATAGAACTGGTTCTCACAAATCAGTCTCAAATTCATACATTATCAGTTTGAATTGTTTTATGACTCACTCACTCAGTACTGTTGTAATAAATAATCTATAAAAACTACATATACGCACTACTATTTTATACTAGGAGTAAAAATATTTTATTATTTTCATGAATTGTTGTAATTTGACTTATCTACTTATATTACAATTTTTTTTTTTTTTTACTTTTTTCTGTAAATCAACTTATACAGAAGATTCAAACGCTCACTGATGCGCCAGAAGGAAACACAATGCATTAAGAGCTGGGGGATGAAAACTTTTGACATTTGAAGATCAGGGTAAATTTAACTTATTTTGTCTTCTGGGAAACATGCAAGTATCTTCTGTAGCTTCTGAAGGGCAGGACTAAATGAAAAAATATGATATTTAGACAAAATAAGAAAAATTTACACATCTCTATTCTGTTCAAAAGTTTTCACCCCCGGCTCTTAATGCATTGTTTTTCCTTCTGGAGCATCAGTGAGTGTTTGAACCTCTGTAATAGTTGCATATGAGTCCCTCAGTTGTCCTCAGTGGGAAAAGATGGATCTTATAATCATATAGTCATTGTTGGAAAGGGTTTAAATACACAAAAATGCTGGAAAATCAAAGAATTTGTGGGACCTGAATGATTTTTCTGAAGAACAGTGAGCAGTTTAACTGTTCAGTGCAAACAAGGGACTCATGAACAACTATCACTAAACTAAAAAACTCCAGCGTATGTAAACTTTTGAACAGGGTATTATTTTTTTTTTTTATAAATTAAACTATTTTTTTCTCTTGTGGACTTTGGGTAAATGTCTTTTATGTGAAATATCTTATTCAGGTCAGGACTAAATAAAGAATAACATGCATTTGGAAATGATCCCTCTTTTATTTTGGTAAAATAATTAACATTTTGAAGATTCTGCAAGGTGTATGTATAAATTGTATATGGGTTGTTCCTCAAAAATTTGAACTGGAATCAGAATCAGAATCGTTAAATTCTTTACGATTCTCCTCCCTTACAGATGCTGTGTAGTGGCATCCTTAGCTTGCATTTACATTCCCTTACTATGACAAAGCAACACAGGGGGAAACAGATTAGAGGGGGGTAATCAGGCAGCCCCTGGAGACTCTCCTGCCATCTGTCTGGCTCTTACAGCCTCCTAATACACCCCCCTCCCATCCCTTTTCACATTTCAGGCAGATGTGACAGTGTAACTCCCTATGGGAGACAACAATGGCGCGTGTAACAGGTGCTCCCGCCACCCCATGGCACATGGGAGGCAGGAGAGCTTTACACACTTTCATCTGGCCAGCGGCAGGCTGTCGCCGCCGTTCCTTGAGCACACACGCGTCTCTGGGTCAGCGAGCAACCCGACACCTGTTGCTGTGCTCGCCCTCTAAACACACGATCCCTCAACGCTATCATTCATCACCCAACATACTGTGGGCAACATAAACCCAGCCGTATCACTTCACTTGAGCCAAAACGTAAACACGCGAAACCATATATAAATAAATACTGCTGCCAAGTGCACAATAAACAGCCATTACAGAGCATAAAAGATACAGAGTCAGTTACTATCTACCTGGGTGACTGAAATTCTTAGCTTGAACCACATTAGTAAAAGTAAACAAACATAATCTGTAAAAATATAAATACAACTTAATAGTTCATTTGTATTGTCAACAGCTTGGCATTTCTCGATTCAAGGGCGAGATATGCATCAGCATCTGAACACAACAGACTGGAGGGATTCACACCAGATGCAAAAAGGGACGGCCATAGACACAGGGGGATCTGTAAATTAGGAGGTGGCTTGCTGGATATCTCCCAAGAGGCTCTAATTTGTCCCTCTATCATCCATTATCTGTGCTGTGGGGAGAGCTCTCAATCCAAGCGCTGCGAAACCACAGGCCGCCCTTGGCGGCCATGTCTGAAATAGCACGCATAGGAGGCTTAAATTAGGGTGGGAGCTGAAATAGCCCTGTGGTCGCCGGCGGGGACGACGCGGAGCCCGTCACCAGAGCATCGCTCTCAGGTTCAGACCACAATTAGAGTAGTTTTTGAGAGGAATGTCGCAAAGCAACCAGAAATTATCCCTCCAGTCTCTTTCCCCATCTTTTTTTTCAAATGGCAAAAGAATCTGATGCATCTCTCAAGGCCTTGATTTGTTAAATCTCCATGTTGTTGTTCCGATTTGACGTGGATTACAGTGTTTATTATCTCTGTAGCTATTTTAAATGAAATTCTGTCTTCATTTACCAACCGTCATGATGTTCCAAACTTAAGAAGACTGTGGATAATCTTCAGTATACAAGTGAAGATTTTTTTTTTTTTAATGAAACCTGACTTTTGCTCCTACTTCGAAAGTATATTCCATCAAATCTCAGAAGAACTTTTGAAGAGATAGGATCATTATGAAATATGTTTAATATTTCATAATGATATATTTAATATTTATTTATTATTATTATTACTAATGTTTACCTTTTATTCACATGTACAGCGCTTTGCAAAAGTATTCATACCCCTTCATTTTTTCACGTTTAGTTATTTTGCAGCCATGTTAAACTGCTTTAAATAACTTTTTCCACATCAATCTACACTCCATACACCACAATGACAAAGCACTAAACAGATTTGTGACAACCTTACAAATTCATTAAATTTAAAAAACTGAAATAATTACATTGCCGAGTATTCATACCCTTACCGTGGTACTTAGTTGATGCACCTTTACTGCTTCTAGTCTTTTTGGGTATGATGCGACAAGCTTTGCACATTTGCATTTGACAATTATCTGCCATTCTTCTCTTATCTCTTCACCTCTCAAGCTCTGTCAGCTTGGATGTGGGCTAGTAGACATTTTCAGGTTCTATAAGCCACACTTGCTGTGTGCTTAGGGTCATTGTCCTGTTGGAAGGTGAACCTTCTGCCCAGTCTGAGGTTCTGAATGCTCTGGACTGGATTTTCATTAAGGCTATCTCAGTATTTAGCTGTGTTGAGCTTTCCTTTTGCTCTGATGAGTCCCTCAGTCCCTGCTGCTGAAAAACAGCCCCACATCATGAGGTGATGAGCAGAGCTTGGATTCCTCCATACATGATGCTTGGAATTGAGGTTCATCAGACCACAGAATCTTGTTTTTCAAAATTTGAGGGTCCTTTAGGTGCTTTGTTGCAAATTCCAAGTGTGTTTTCATGTGTTATCACTAAGGACAGGATTGAGTTTGGCCACAACGGCATAAAGACTGGACTGGTGCAGTGTTGCTGTGATGTTTGTCCTTCTGTAAGTTTCCCGTATCTGCACATATGATCATGGAGCTCAACTAGTGTGACCATCAGCTCCTTGGTCACCAGTCTAACCAAGGACCTTCACCATCAATTGCTCAGTTTGGCCAGGAGGCCAGCTCTAGGAAGAGTCCTAATTGTTCCGAACTTTGTTCATGATGGGTAACAGAGACTACATGCTTTTGTGAACCTTCAATGCAGCAGAATTTTTTCTGAACTCTTCCCCAGATCTGTGCCTAGACACAATCCTGTCTCTGAGCTCTACAGGCAGTTATTTTGACCTCAGGGCTTGTTTTTTTCTCTGATACGCATTTTCAACTGTTAGACTTTTTATTGAGGTGTGTGCCTTTCCAAATTATACTTATTCAAATTAATTTGCAACAGTTTAACTCAAAATGATGTAACATCTACAAGCGATATGAGTGTTCCTGAGCTAAATTTCAAATGTCCCAGAAAAGGTATGAATACTTATGCAATGCAATCATTTCAGTTTTTTATTTTTAATAAATTTGCAAAGTTGTTACAAACCTTTTGTGCTTTGTCATTATGGAGTATGAAGTGTAGATTGATGTGGAAAAAAGTAATTTAAAGCAGTTTAACATAAGGCTGCAACATAACAAAACGTGAAAAAAATGAAGGGGTATGAATACTTTTGCAAAGCACTGCAAACATACCTTTTGTGCACATGAAAGTGCACAAAAAAGGGGTTGGAGTCAAACTCAGGTTTGGACCTAGTAATCGAAATAACTGCAAAAACGGCCTGTCTTTTTTAAGTATGTTACAAAATAAAACTCATGACCACAGTTGTTTTCTAGAAGACTCCAAACCAAGCCCAGTTAAAACGGGTAAGCGTATGAGTGCAAAAACAATGCTTTCAGAAACACAGAGGCGGTGCGAATGACTCACCCTAAGCTGTTGCATTTCTCTGAAGGATTTGAATCTGACACAAACAGCTTGGCTTAGATATGCATCTACGTCTTCCAGGGAAAGCTGTCTCACCTAGATCCAGGAGCAAACAGTGTTTTTATTCTGCATGCAAGCTGTGAAAATCACACTCAAGTATACACAACAAGCATCAAGCGTCACCACGCACACATCTGTACACAATGCAAGGGTATCTGAGTTGTCTGATAAGGACTACACACAATAAACAGCGCTGAAGAGACACCGCTGAAACTCTTTTGAAATGCAATGAAGCCACATCATTAATAAATAAAGGCTAACAGAGCATATGTGGTGCGAATGGGCCCGAACAAAGCCATTTGTTTACATTCAAGCAAAAACCTCAGTGGTCCGTGGCATCAACGATGAAAAGTTAAACACACCTGAATAGCGATGTAGGTTACAAGACAAATCACAGCAATCAAAGGGCTGTCAAAGCACTTCAGCTCTTCAGCAAACTCATACAGGTCAAAGACATCCAGGAGTGTTGATGCTTGGACTGCTTTCACCTCTGGGTCCGTCCTAAACCACAGAGCCATCAGATCAAGGGGCCCTTCTGTTGATCAATGAAAACCACACATTTAACTTGTGGAGGTTTGGCGTGTATGAGAGTAAATTAAAGGGGTGGTTCACACAAAAATGTAAATTTGTTGTTAATTTACTCACCCTCAGCCCTTCCAAGATGTAGGAGACTTTTTCTTCAGAAGAACAGTTAAAAAAAAACTTGAAAATGTGGTCCTTGGTGATTCATGAAATGCAAGTCAGCGGCTACTGGTTTTTAAGAATAAAAGAAGCATATCAAGAAACACAAAATTAATACCCATGGCTCCTGACGATATATTGAGGAGTTATGAAGCGAAACGATTGGCAAGAAACTGAACATCATTTACAACATTATTACCTGTAATCCACAGCCTTGTGTAAATGGTCCAGAGTGATGTGCGGATCATAAACAAATCATTCTTTTGAACTGGTTCTCTTTGGTGAACTAGTTGAACCACTTGAATGCACTTGAACAAAGGGGTGAAATGAATGTTTTTATGGTTTCTCATTGTTTATGTAAAAAGGTGAGAAGTTTATGCACTTTATATGCTTTAGAAATGTAAAGGCATCCATGTTTCACATCATTATTTGTTTAATTTATTTATCATATATTAAGTTTACATACACCTTGCAGAGGGATCACACAAAAGGCATGTTATTTTTATATTTAGTACTGACCTGAATAAGATATTCCATTACGTTTACATATAGTCCACAAGAGAAAATAATAGCTGAATTTATAAAAATGACCCTGTTCAAAATGTACATGCATGATTCTTAATACTGTGTTGTTATCTGAATGATCTTGTTTGTCCTGAACAGTTAAACTGTCTGCTGTTCTTCAGATAAATCCTTTAGATCCCACAAATTCTTTGGTTTTTCAGGATTTTTGTGTATTTGAACCCTTTTCAACAATGACTGTATGATTTTGAGATCCATCTTTTCATGCTGAGGACAACTGAGGAACTCATACGCAACTATTACAGAAGGTTCAAATGCTCACTGATGCTCCAGAAGGAAACACAATGCATTAAGAGCCGGGGGTGAAAACTTTTGAAAAGAATGAAGATGTGTACATTTTTGTTATTTTGGCCAAATATATATATATTTTTTTTCATTTAGTACTGCCCTTCAGAAGCTACAGAAGATACGTACATGTTTTCCAGAAGACAAAATCAGTAAAATTTTCCCTGATCTTCAAATTCATCTTAATGCATTGTTTTTCCTTCTGGAGCATCAGTGAGTGTTTGAACCTTCTGTCATAGTTACATATGAGTCCCTCAGTTGTCCTTAGTGTAAAAAGATGGATCTCAAAATCACACAGTCATTGTTCGAAAGGGTTCAAATACAAAAATCCTAAAAAACCAAAGAACGTGTGGGACCTGAAGGATTTTTTCTAAATAACAGCAGGCAGTTTAACTGTTCAGGATAAATATATATGTAAACGTCTTTTATGTGAAATATCTTATTCAGGCCAGTACTAAATAAAAAAAATAGCATGCATTTTGTATGATCACTCTTATTTTGGTAAAATAATTAACATTTTTGCAGATTCTGCAAGGTGCATGTAAAATTTTGACCTCGACTGTAATTTGTTACGTTACTGTGTGATTATGTAAACCAATTAGTAAACTGAACCAGCTCACTAATACAAACTGTCCGGAAGAACCAGTTTAGGAAAAAAAAGGCTCTGGATCACAGATAATAATGCTGTAAATAATGTTCAGTTTCTTGCACATAACGATCGTTTCACATCTTAAGACATCAACATATTTTTAGAAGCCACAGATATTAATTTTGTGTTCCCCTGATTTGCTTTTTTCTCTCAAAGACATTTTATAAATCACCAACGACCACAGTTTCAGCTAAAATTCAACAACTCAAGAAAAACGTCACCTAAATTAACAGTGAATTTTCATTTTTGGGTGAACTATCCCTTTAAAGATTGGATAACTAAACAGTTCTAATAAAAGTCTTCCCATATATTTTGGCTATGATTTTTACAATCATTTGCAGGTTACTGAATAGTGGTTTTTGGAAAACATTTGTAAAGGCTACAATCACAAATCTAGCTAATGGAATATTAGCTGAGAACAACTAGAAAACTTTATATTCACTTCTCCGTCATCTGCAGGCTCAGAAATATCTTTCAAAATCCCCTAATATTTTCATGTTGGATCCCCTGTAATGCAGTGATGAAATATGCAATGCAACAAAATGCACTGATCAAACCAAATGGCCTTCTTTTTTCCACAAAGCATCTGTGTTGTGTAATCACTGATTCAAGGAAACGCAACAGGGGAAAGAGAATTATGTACGCTAACAACAGAACAAAGATTTCAAGATTACTTAAAGGGATAGTTCACCCAAAAGTGAACATTCTATCATTACTCACCCACCCTCATGTCATCTTTGGAACACAAATTAAGATATTTTGATGAAATCCGAGAGCTTTCTGACCCTGCATAGACAACAACACAACTGACACGTTCAAGGCCCAGAAAGGTAGTAAGGACATTGATAAAGTGACATCAGTGACATCAACTACTGATGTCACATGGACTATTTTAAGGATGTCCTCACTACCTTTCTTGGTCTTGAACGTGTCAGTTGCGTTGCTGTCTATGCAGGGTCAGAAAGCTCTCAGATTTCATCAAAATATCTTAATTTGTGTTCTGAAGATGAACGAAGGTCTTACAGGTTTGGAACAACATGAGGGTGAGTAATTAAAGACAGAATTTTCATTTTTGGGTGAACTAATCCTTTGAGGCTGCAATACTTTCAGGTTATAGAAGGAAAAACTGGAAATCATTCACTAAACGACTGAGACTACTAGACTTTCAAATCATTCTGAACACAACAAACTCATGAAGAAACATGTGCTTTGTAGTTAGGAGATGCATTATAAATCAAAACATTAATTAAAAATTATCAAATATGTCTGATATCCTCCGAATGGATGGAATCATATGCAGCTAAAACATCAGAGTCTGTGCTCTTCAAATACTACATGATTTCCTGTGAAATCTGGCAACTCTGACTGGCCACTAACTGCAGACTGGCTTTGATATTCAGCAACTAGAAGAGACTCCTCCAGACTGAAAATCAGGGCAGAAATCTGTGCAAAAGTTGTGTAGTGTATTCCCGCCTTTAGCAACATCCTGAGGAAGTGTGTAATGCTCAGCACATGCGATACTTCATTACAACGAGCAAACATGTAAAACATAACTACTAAATTACGTACTTAGATTGTTAAGGGGTTTTGGAGTGACTCTGGTTGGCTCCTTCAGTGGGTTTCCTGGAAACACGAACCATTCTTTGACTGACAAAGTCTGAGTAGAACCATCTATAAAACAGAGAGAAGTTAATATAAACTGAGAGCAACAATGCTAAATCCCTTAAAAGTGGCACAGAAAGAGCATTTGTGCAACAGTGTATGTTATGAAATAATTTGACTGACAGAGCCTTTCCAAAATTACAGTGTAGTCTCGACTGTTTGAAATCTGATATGTTTTGTCCCCTTCGGTCTGGCCCTTCTTTTCAACAGCACGTTCACCACATATTTGCCCACACCACAGATATTGGACAGAAACGAGACAATTCCCAGAATTCTACAGAGCAATGGAGATTTATTTTCTGTTAGCAGCACAGCAAGAGGACAACCTATATTTCTACACCCTCATTGAAATGTATACGTTAAAGAATAAGTTCACTTCCAGGATAAAAAAATTCCTGATAATTTACTCAATGAAGGTCCAAATTGCAGTTTCCATGCAGCTTCAAAGGGCTCTACATGATCCCAGCCAAGGAATAAGGGTCTTATCTAGCGAAATGATTGGTTATTTTCTAAAAAAAAATTCTATTATGTATACACACACATGTGACGTGGAAGCACCGACCCAGTGTTTACAAACCGAACATGCAAATAAAGTCAAACACCTTTTACAAAAAAAGGTAAAACAACAATGCTGGATGATTCTGAAGTTGGGGGAGAAAATGAGATTGAGATGAGAGTTTTTCACCCTACCTCACCCAACCGCGAGTGACTTTTCCAACGCTGTTACGCAATGCATGAAGACATGCATGCACATCGCAAAGCTACTGCAAGGTGAGCATTTGTGGTTCAAAAGTATTTCATTTTTATTTTTTGATTCTTTGGGAAAATGACTGATTGTTTTGCTAGATAAGACCCTTATTCCTTGGCTGGGATGGCGTAGAGCCCTTTTTGCAATGAAACTGCAATTTGGATGCTTAACTTGTTGGCCACCATTGAAGTCCACTATATGGAGAAAAATTCTGGAATGTTTTCCTCAAAAACCTTAATTTCTTTTCGACTGAAGAAAGAAAGACATGCTTGGATGACATGGAGATGAGTAAGTAATCAGGAAAGTTTTATTCTGGAAGTGAACTTCTCCTTTAAAGAAAAATACAAATAATATTTAAATTAAAATAATTTTATCCCTTCATAAAAACTTTAGTTTCGCAGTCTAGATATCTTTAAAAATTTTCACTTTACAAAAACTCATCACACTTCACTTAACTACATCTTTGACCAATTAATAATAATTAAGTATTATAAAAAGTATCATTTTTAAGCAATTTCTAACCATTAAAATGTTTAGTAGTCAAACATAATTAGTAAACTTTTATTGAACATGGAAATTTCCATGACTTGTAAAGATTATACTAATTATGTCAAGTTTAGAAAACTATTTTTAGAGTTATATATACTTTTATATATTTCCTCAGATTTTTCCAGGTTTTCACATAACCGCTGGAACCAGTGTCATTTTAGTATTACATATACTTTTATAATATTTATAAATATTTTGAATTAGCTTTTATTTTTATACTTTTATTTTTGCCTTTAATTTTAATTAGTTTTTTAAAAAATTCTGTTATTTCATTGTCTATTATTAACTATTAATATTAACATTAATAACTACTATTATTAATTATTAAAATTCAAATAAATTCAAATGTATCATTTTTTAGTGTAATTCAAATGTATAATTTTAACTTAAATATATTTTATTTCAAGCAGATTTTCTAATTTTCATAAAAAACAAAACAAAACAAAACAAAACAAACAAACAAAAAAAATCTAATATTTATGTTATGTTTTAACTTTATTTCAATTAACAATTTTAGTTAACATCAACAAATACTGCTGGGAGCTATCTGTAATGCTTTTTTGCAGGCTACTTTGTTTATACTGGTTATGTGATGGTACTAATGATGTTATTGAAAACGCTCTCCTTATTTAGTTGGCTTCCTCACAGCCCCATACGTTACAACATATTATTCATACATTCTACTTAAATACAGAAACGACACACACCTGGCTGCACTGGCAGTAAAAGGCCGTAGATGCGTTCTCGGACAGGCAGATATAAGACGGCCTGCGGTGGTATCTCCACCTCATCCTCATCTTCCAGAGTGTTACTGCACTCCACGACTCCATCATATAACACATTATAGAGCAGGAAACACTCTGCCCGTGTGTGCTTTTCTAGCACTGCCTGAAACATGGAAACACTCAGTAAGAGTACAAACAAAACAAAGTTACTTCTGGTGGGTCTGATACTTTTGTTAAATACAGTGGGGTCCAAAAGAGTGAAAATGTTTCCTTTTGGCATTTTCTTTCATTTTATTTTTTAAAAGAGAATTTATATTATCAGCAAACAGACTTCTAAACATTATGTATTTAATTTATACCATGCAATTCAAAATTCTGAAACTTTAATTGCATGTTTAAATTCCACATTTTCAATGTGTCCACAAATGTTTGGATACCACTGTGCTGTTTACCTGTAATATGTCAGCCGGTAAATACTTGCCCATCAAACACATGGACTCAGGAACGGAACAGCCGCTTTCTAACCAAGCGGATGTTTGGCCTGGAAGCAAATATAAGCGTATGCCTTTTTCTAAAGCTTCTTTCTCTGCTTCAACTAACGGAAGTGAGGAAACACCAAATGTTCCCTCACTGCTGGGATGATGAGCGTTAATGAAGTCTGCAACAGCGTAGACCTTGTCTCCCTGAACTTGCATGTGTTTCTTTCGATATGATGTCAAAGCATTGCTGCGCAGACGCTGCATTTGCTGCTCAGGCACGATGTCATTGCCCAACAAACAAGCCAAGAGAGGGAGGTCACTCATATGAAGCTTCAAAACTTGGCATAACCGCTCTCTGGAGAACAGCACTGTTGTCATGTTGTTTAAATTGAGTTTATTGATGGACAGATACGGAACCGTGTTGTAGATCACAAAGTCTGTATCTTGACCAAGGATGCCCATGCAGTTGTGAGACAAGGCGTAGTCGGAAATCTCATAATCTCCTTCGCGCGTAGAGATCCGTGTTTCCTGGCCGAGGCTTTTGAGGGCAAATCCTGAGAAGGTTGCCAGTCCGGAGGGAAGGCAGAAAAGGTCTCTGCTGTTCGGCTGCTGAGCGTGAGTCTTAATGTGCTGAAATATTCTCGCAATGTCTTTGTTGACTCTGAGCCGCCTCTTCACCCACTCTGCCCGCTTTTGTTCCTCAACCGTCCCGTCGAAGATAAAGACTAAGCGTATGCCTGCGGATGTGAACGCATCCACAAATTCTTGAAGGATATGCATATATTCTTGCCACTGGCCGCCATAGACCCAAGCTTGACAGCGATACCAGTATCTTAAACAGGCCATTCCATCCACTACTACTGTGGCAGTGCTGTCCGGATGGGCTTTGACATGATTGACTGCCATCTGTTTCAGGTCCACGGGGACACAAGTGTCTGGGCAGCATGTCTCCATAAAGTTCTGTAAGCCCTTCACACCCATCTTCAGTTCATGCACCTAAAATCAAACATAAAAGTGCAAACATGAGTG
This sequence comes from Labeo rohita, assembly GCF_022985175.1. Classification (NCBI taxonomy): domain Eukaryota; kingdom Metazoa; phylum Chordata; class Actinopteri; order Cypriniformes; family Cyprinidae; genus Labeo; species Labeo rohita. The sequence goes on along the minus strand of NC_066881.1, from coordinate 5,667,857 downwards.
GAAATGCACCATTATTCACTATTCCTCAAAATTATGATATTGCAAAATCTCAGTGTACCTGTTAAGTAAATAATGGATATAGCTTAAAATATACATTCAACTTTTGAGTTTAGAATTTTGGAAAGTATGTCTAAATTTTAAAAGAAACATTACTACATTATTACTATGTCCCTGCAGAGGGGAAAAAACCCTCTTTTGTAAGGTTTCACAACAGTGTCCATACTTTTACTCAGGAAGGCAAATTTAAGACCCTTTTAAGACAAACTAAGGTATTTTAAGACAAAGTTAAGGAATAAATTAAATGAAACACAATACATCAATATGGTCTCTAAATATACACTACCAGTCAAAAGTTTTTGAACAGCAAGATTTTGTATGTTCTTAAAGAAGTCTCTTCTGCTCACCAAGCCTGCATTTATTTGATCCAAAATACAGCAGAAGCAGTAATATTGTGAGATATTTTTAACTATTTAAAATAACTGCTTTCTAATTTGAATATATATTGTAAAATATAATTTATTCCTGTGATCAAATCTAAGTTTTCAGCATCATTACTCCAGTCTTTAGTGTCACATAATCCTTCGGAGATCATTCTAATATTCTGATTTGCTGCTCTATGTTGATAAAAGCAGCAGTAGATTTTTTTTTCAGGATTTTTGATGAATAGAAAGATCAAAGATCAGCATTTATTTGAAATAAAAACCTCTTGTAACATTTTACATTATACCAAAAAGCTTGGAGCTTGGAGAGAATATCTATCTATCTATCTATCTATATTTTTTTATTTTTTATTCATAAAAGAAACCTGAAACAAATCTACTCAACTGTTTTTAACATAATAATAAACGTTTTTGAGCAGCAAATCAGAATATTAGAATAATTTCTGAAGGATCACGTGACACTGAAGACTGAAATAATGATGCTAAAATTCAGCTATGAAATCACAGGAATAAATTACATTTTAAAATATATTCAAATAGAAAACAGTTGTTTTAAATCATAAAACTATTTTAAAATGTTACTGTTTTTGCTGTACTTATGATGAAATAAATGCAGGCTTGGTGAGAAAAAAAGACTTCTTTAAAAAACATTAAAAAAAAAACAACAACAACTTTTGACTGGTAGCATAATTGTCTTGTATTAGAAGTACTTAAAAGTTTGAAAAACAGCTTCCCACAAATCTCCATTTTGGATTTTTAAACAAATAAACAAACACATAAATTAATGAACACATACATACATACATACATAAATACATACATAAAAAGCAGTAATTTTCATACCACACTGAAAGATACATGTTCTTGTTTCAAGCATAAACGCACCTAATTTTTTTCAGTTTCTCAGATAAAAAGGTTTCCTATCTTAAATGTTCATCTAAAGTAAATGCATCTCGATTTAAGGATGTTCATACTATATTTGTACTTTAAAGCAAATATACTGAGGAGTGCATGCAACACTTAATGCCACGACTTTGAATTTAAGACGGTCTGCTCTGATTTAAGGCATTTTTATAACCCACAGAAACACTGTTTACTTCACAGTCATAAATAAATATATAATAAATAAATACAATATACAATATACAATACATAAATTGATAAAGTCACCACAACATTTTTACTTACAGTTTTACAAGATTTTTTTAAATTCTTTTAACGTTTATCCTTTTTCATCTTTAACTGTTTTTTCATTTAAAGTAATGCTCGATTTTCCAATATATAAACACATTTGACACTCCTGTCATGTCCCATGTCTCAAAAGGTTTAAGTTGGAAACACTTAACAAATAATCATAATTTTACATGTATTTTATTCTCACTCGTTAGAAAAAAAAAGCACGCAAGTAATATGAATTCAGATTTTCAAGAAACCCTTCACTGTGATCTCCTGTGTGTGTTAGTGCTGGGAACTGTTACTGCACCGCTAATGCTGCGACGCTGTCAGTAACGATATGCAACACTAGTGTCCTTTATCACTTAACGTAACAGATATTTAACCCAATGCTGCTAAAGAAACAAAAACCGACTCACTATTCGGTGGGATGACAAGCATAGTTTAACTAGATCACTAGAGCTAGTGAGAGTTAAGCGCTCTTTCTCTCTCAATGCTGCAGTAGCCGAAACCGCTAGTGTTTACAATGTTGCGCTCTCTTCCTGTTCCGGCGCGAGGATCTCAACAGCCAATCAGCGTATCCATAAATAGTGCTAGTAAATAAAAAAGAAGACCACAGCTGAAACATAGCTTAGAAATAATTTGATTGATTAAATACGGATATGCATAATATGTATTAAATATTGTGGTCGATAACAAATCTGAAAAAAGATAAAAGTATTTAATTTAAATATGAGAACTGTTGTTAGTAAATAAAGAGATATATTTATACTTTATATTATTCTGTCTATTAGTTTATTATGTAATGGTTTATTATTCTGCACCTATCTCTTACTGTATGTTGTACGCTTTTTATTCCTGTTTGGCAAAATGCACGTATATAACACCAACATACCGAAAACTTACAGCTTATGCAGTTTAAAAACACAAGAATGAACTGATCCAAAAATGAAAAATAAATATTTAAAACTTACAAGACTGCGAGTATTTTAGTACAACAGGTCAATCCCCTACTTTCACAAACTCATGGAAAAATATAATATAATATAAATATAATAATATAAATATAAGAAATATTAATATAAAAACGATCAATTTAAAGTTTTTTTTTTTTGTTTGTTTTTTTTCGGCACATTGCAACTGTTTATTCGATGAATCATACCTGCATAATAGAAATAACAGATGTGTTGTTCAGTGTAGCCTACATGAGCAGCACAAGTTTTGGGTCAATTATTGATTTTTCTTTCTCTTTGAACCAAAGTTTCTCACATAAACAAAACCACCCCAGGGAAAGGGGCAGATGTTCCCTAAAGGACGATGGCACGCGACAGTCCTCAAGCCTGTTGAAGAATTCGCTCACCCCTCCTGCTCTCTCTCTCTCTCTCTCTCCCTCACACACACGCACTAGTAGCCTATACTCAAAACTCCATCAGGACTCTTAATCAAAACAATAGCTCACTTACACCAATATAGTACACGGCAAACTAGCTTTGATGAAACTTGAGAAACTTCCTAGACCGGATGCACCTTATTTCGCTGTACGCTTTATTGTTTCTTCATGCTTGTTGTTGCTTTTTCTATAATGAGTGCGCCACCCGAGCCACGCGACACATCCTTTGTTATTTTAATCAGTGCAAGTCCTTGCTGCGTCATGATGGGGAACCTACTCTTACTATAGTGTATTGTCCTCTTCCTGAACACAAAATAAGCTTTAAACGCATTCACATGCATGATGCCACAACACTTTCATCGCCTCCACGTCTCCTGTTGCGCATATAGGAATGTGCGTTCATGGAAAAAAAATTCGCGCTCTACTTAATTTGACGGATCGATTCGCAGACACTCTCCCACAAGCCGTTACTGCGGTCGTTACTGCCCGTGTTCCCACGGCCACTTACTGCAGCTTCCCTAACCATATGGCCCAGCAGCAGCATTCATGCGCTCATGCTTCCAGTCTCATTTGGAGAAGCCTGCGTGTGCGCGGCTGCGCGCTGCCCAGAGAGCCAGTAGAGACATGCAGTGGTGATGTGAAAAAACGCCATTTGGTTGGGAGCAGATGGTTGGCTTGGGGGGCTGTCCGCGTCTTCAGAGAGAGTCCCCGAGGGCTCCCCTTGTATTCAGAATCAATGAAAATTAAAGCGCAAAGAAAGATGAAGAGTCAGACCTCGAGTCCCGGCTTTGTTCGTCGCAGCTACTGGTGGGCAGGAGTTAAAGTACAACAGCCCCCTATAGAAACACTTAAGTTAAACAGTCTCCCCATAGTCCACCTTCAGAAAAGAGGAGGAATGCGAGAAAGGAGCTTTCTGCTTGATTTAACCAGGACAGAATCGCGTGGCATAAATTATGCTTGAAAAGAATAAGCGAAGTGGGCATAAATCTGAGGGTTTTCAGCATGCTTTTCACCGACGCTTTGCTGGAGTAATCGGGAAATGTGTGCAACGTCAAGCCAAAGAATTGTGGGTGAAAGTGTGATGATAGCTGGGTGACACGGTTCCGCTCTTATTTATGGCCAGCAGCGGTTCAATAACTAACTCCGGAGTGTGTTGCTATGACACCTGTCGCGTTGCATCGCACTGCAAATCCATGTTTTTGTAAACGCATTCGATCAAAAAATAATATTCGTACTTAAACTAGGATTGAATTACTTTCCAAACCATTTTCATCAAGCGATTACGCGCGCTAGTGCGCGTAACTGTGTCACTGATGCACCATTGTTGCATTCCTCTGGAGCGCTTTTAATTAACGCACTAATGAAGACCACCCTCGCTCATCCACACAAACAACCGCTCGCCAGACAGAGCGAACAGAGCGAGAGCAACAATATGAACGATTAAAAGAACACATCGGAAACTTCCTCGTCAAATTAAACGCAAAATAATTGATAAAACACCAAAACAACAGAAGCTGCTAGGTACTTTTGTCAGGGATGACGTGGAGAGAGGGGAGCTCTTTCTCCCCGCGACATTGTGAGGGGAGCAGGTGCTGTGTGAATTACCATACAGCTGAGAGCACACAGAGAAAAAAAAAAAACTTATTCTCCTCTCACACAATAACAAAGTGCCTTAATGACAGCCACGCGAACGACACACACCAGTTCTGCGTTTACAATCCAGCTTAGAGATGGAAACTCGGAACTTACAGAGTCACCAAAACGCAAACCACTGAAATGAAGTGTTGTTAAAAACCCTAAGAGTCATAAAGATATGCGCGTTCACGTTACACGACCTAATTATGTGAGGCGCCAGAAAAAAATTGCCTACTTCGACTTTGTTCTCACTTTTAAAACCGTTAGTAAACATTATGAACTGAAGGGCAAAATTGGCTAACTCTTCCTTGCCACAAATGGTAATATAATAAACCGTAAAATATTCTAAAATATTTTAGAAGTAGAGTATTTTGGGTTAAAAAAAAAGTGAATGAAAATAATTGTTTGCTATTCTCCATGTTTTTTACTTCATGTTTACAACATTTCATGTATTGTTATTAGCACATTTTACGGTGACCAATCTTTTAAAAGTGCAAATATGTTAAATGACGTTTGCCCAAATAATTTAGTCAAAATAAATTAATCCAAAAACAGAGGGAGAAAGTTTTCAGTTTTCAGTGTGTAGTCACGTTGCATACAACAGCTCAAAAAACAAAAAAAAACCCCAAAAAAAACATAAACCCCTGTACTTTTGTCCCGTTATCAGGATCGCGACATTCCTACAATGTGTGATGTAATTTGTGGTTTAATGTCAGAGTGGGATGTACAGGATTCTCAAGGTTGCTTATTTTCCTGTATGTAAATTAGATTTTTTTCCTCTCTCCCACTCTCTCTCAGTGGCAAAGAGTTGCACATTTTACAGCTCAGTGACCATTTGCCGATTTTTTTCTTGGGGGGGTTGGGGGTGGTGTAGATTGAAAAGTGTCCCTTTGTGACAACCAGAGCCAGATTGGGGAGTAGCTCATTTGCATCTCATTACCCTAGCAGGCGCTGCCTGTATATAACCGGCTGCAGGAGGACTGGGACATTAAACACGCACAATCCAGTCAGTCTCTCACATGGAAACAAGAGTACGGGAGGAAAGTTTGGATCAGTAATTTGGATCATCTCCACGCCAATTGTATAAACGGAAAATAAGCGATACACGCGTAGATAACTCTGCGCCTGGGTTTTCAGCATTTTTTTCGGCTTCCTAAACTATCCGCAAGTGGACTGCAAACTTTTGACAACTTGGAGTAATCGTCTTCTGAGGGAATTTCCTGTTCGTCCCCCTTTTGCGCATCGGGGTTTCCTCTTTATATTCGTATTTGGGATTTAATTACTTGATTTTTTTTCCAAGGGGGACTTTGATGGGCTTGCATGAGCAGATAAAGTGAAAACAACAGAGCATCAACCAGATCTGCCTCCCACTGAGTGGAGAACTTCGAGTCTCAATGATTTATTGAGACACGGTCTCATACAATTGCCTGGCCCGTGGAAGCTTAACAACAAAGTGCAGATCCTCTCCACCATGGGACGACTTATGATAGCTGCTTTGCTTTGTGTCATGATAAGCCAGGTAATTAAAATCAGCGATCTCGCAATAGATGTGTGCCGTGTGCTGGCAACTTGTAGTAATTAATCCAATTTCGATTTCTTTCCAGGGGTTTTGTTCTGGGGTTTTCGAGCTAAAGTTGCAAGAGTTTCTTAACAAGAAAGGGGTGACAGGCAACGCAAACTGCTGCAAAGGATCCGCATCAGAGGCTCAGCAATGCGAATGCAAAACCTTTTTTAGGATTTGCCTGAAACATTACCAAGCCAATGTATCTCCAGATCCTCCATGCACCTACGGTGGCGCAGTTACCCCAGTGCTCGGATCAAACTCCTTCCAAGTTCCCGAGAGCTTTCCTGACAGCTCCTTCTCCAACCCCATTCAGTTCTCATTCGGATTCACATGGCCGGTGAGTAGCTTGTTTTAGTTTTTTACATCATACTTTATATTTAGATAAATTTGTGCGTTCTGGTGTGGTTTACAGCATATAAAAACCCACAATAATGACTCATAAGGATTCAGGATGTGGGTCTTTAGAGGCTTTAGCCGTGTTGGCGGGGTGGGAAAAGTCACATCCCCTGGGTTGGAATATAATTGTCAGCTCAGTGTGAAATTCCGAAACCTTTCATTTTACTGCAATAAGTAAGTGTGAAATCGGAGAAATGAGGCTTGAATCCCTAGTGCGATCACACCTCAAGCCATTCACATCTTCCGTTATATGTAAAACAGCGGGGAGGTGTGAAGGAATGCGTTCCTGGTCCAATTTTGTCATTTTAATTTATACTAACACGTTCTTTTTATGTTTCAGGGAACGTTTTCGCTGATTATCGAAGCGTTGCACACCGATTCCAACGACGATCTGTCCACAGGTGAGGAGACAATGAATTTACGTTTAGGAATACACGTTTTAAAAAGCCATCATTGTGCAGCAATGAGATAACGCTAAAAAATTAAAACCTCCACAGAAAACCCAGAGCGTCTCATCAGTCGTATGACCACCCAAAGGCACCTAACGGTGGGCGAGGAATGGTCCCAGGACCTACAGGTTGGTGGGAGGACCGAGCTGAAGTACTCGTACAGATTCGTTTGTGACGAGCATTACTACGGCGAGGGCTGCTCGGTCTTCTGCCGTCCCCGCGACGACACTTTCGGCCACTTCACCTGCGGAGAGCGCGGAGAAATTATCTGCAACTCCGGATGGAAAGGACAGTACTGCACAGAACGTAAGTATAAATGATATTTAGCATGTATTTTCTGTGTGAAAATTGCTAGCGCGCGTGTTTTCGCGAGAAAAACAACAACAACAAACTTCGTCGCTATGGTTGCAACAGGCGTTTGTGTGATTCAAATGAGGGACGTTGGCCAAATAATGGCACGCGTGCCATAGATTAAAAGTAACGCCTGATTGGTTACTTGGCAGAGCGCTCGGCGCTGATTGGCTCAGAGCGGTGAGGTATTGTTGGAAGGGGGCAGCTGCAGAGTGAAGGTAGACAATAGAGCAGCTGTCCTGCACTGGCACCATGTACACCAGCTGTCCACCCTTATCTGCGCCGACTCTGGGACGTTATGGGGAGGGGGGTTGGATGAACAGAGTGAAAAAGGGGACTTCTGACCCACAGTTAGGGGAAAAAGGGGCTTTTGTTTGGGGAGCTTTTGTATGAGTGCAACTGTGTTAACCAGAGTGTCCTTCCAATGGTAGTGAGAAGAACTTTTTTTTGTAAAACCGGGCTGTGACTGTTCTAGAATAATAATGGTTTCGGAAAGGAACTGGTATTAATAAATAAATATTCTTTTTACAGCAATCTGTCTTCCGGGATGTGATGAAGACCATGGGTTTTGCGACAAACCTGGTGAATGCAAGTAAGTTCAATGAGGATTTTCAGTTCCTCTGTGTTCAACACTCAACCTTAATTGCAATGGAAGTGAACTACATACTAACAGTTCATCTAATGTTTTTAGATGCAGAGTGGGATTCAGTGGAAAGTATTGTGACGACTGCATCCGCTATCCGGGCTGCTTGCATGGCACCTGCCAACAGCCATGGCAATGCAACTGCCAAGAGGGTTGGGGAGGCCTCTTCTGTAACCAAGGTGAGCCTTTGACATCGTAAAAAGTAGTTGATCAAGTTTAGAGTTTAGAGTTGTCTATTGATGCAGCAGGAGACTAACCTACTTGTATTTTGTGTTGCAGATCTCAATTACTGCACACATCACAAACCCTGCCAGAATGGGGCCACTTGCACCAACACTGGCCAGGGAAGCTACACCTGCTCCTGCAGACCTGGTTTCACTGGGGACAGCTGTGAGATTGAGGTCAACGAATGCTCTGGCAGCCCGTGCAGAAACGGAGGCAGTTGCACTGTGAGTTTCAGTAGATATATGAACTATTTCATTCTGTGTTTATGAGTTTTGTCCAGTGTCCTAACTTGTTTTCAATCCTTGGATTTCACAGGATCTTGAAAACACCTACAGCTGCACGTGTCCTCCTGGTTTCTATGGAAAAAACTGCGAGCTGAGCGCCATGACTTGCGCTGACGGTCCCTGCTTCAACGGTGGACGCTGTGCAGACAACCCCGAAGGAGGATACTTCTGTCAGTGCCCGACAGGCTACGCTGGATTCAACTGTGAAAAGAAGATTGATCACTGCAGCTCCAACCCTTGCTCAAATGGTACATTGAATGCTTCTATTCTAATGTCACAAATGCAGACTGTGACTCAGAATCAGTTGTCTAACATCTGTCTTCTTCTTCTCCAGGGGCTCAGTGTCTAGATCTTGTGGACTCCTATCTCTGTCAGTGTCCTGAGGGTTTCACTGGAACTCATTGTGAAGACAACATCGATGAGTGTGCCAACTATCCCTGCCAGAATGGCGGCACGTGCCAAGATGGACTCAACGACTATACATGTACCTGTCCGCCTGGATACACTGGGAAGAACTGCACCTCTGCGGTCAACAAGTGTGTCCACAATCCGTGCCACAACGGTGCAACTTGTCACGAGAGGGACGCACGCTATGTGTGCGCTTGCATCCCAGGTTACGGAGGACGCAACTGTCAGTTCTTGCTCCCAGAGAACCCAAAGGGACAAGCCGTTGAGGGAGCCGACAAAAGATACTCTTATGATGAGGACGATGGCGCCTTTCCTTGGACGGCGGTTTGCGCTGGGATTATATTAGTGCTTTTAGTCTTGATCGGCGGCGCCGTCTTGGTCGTCTACATCCGTCTTAAATTGCAGCAGAGGAGCCAGCAGATCGATAGCCATAGTGAAATCGAGACCATGAACAACCTAACCAACAACTGCAGCCGAGACAAGGACTTGTCCGTAAGCGTCATCGGATCCACACAGGTGAAGAACATCAACAAGAAAGTGGACTTTCAGAGCGACGCTGCAGGCGGGGAAAAAAACGGATTCAAATCACGTTACTCGCTAGTGGATTACAATCTTGTTCATGAGCTGAAGCCGGAGGATTTGGGAAAAGAGGACTCTGAGAAGAGCGAAGCGACTAAATGCGAAGCTCTCGATTCAGACTCTCAAGAGAAACACAGAAAGCATTTAAAAAGGTAAATATTGTTGCGAGTGGATTTTGGTTACTAAAGATGGTTTTGGGTTTGTTGCGCAGTACTAAAGATGCTTCTTTTCATTTTCAGTGATTCTTCAGAGAGGAAACGTACAGAATCTTTGTGCAAAGACACAAAGTACCAGTCAGTCTTCGTTTTATCAGAGGAGAAGGATGAATGTATTATTGCAACCGAGGTAAGCTGAGAATTCAGTCAGTTACTTTTGACTGCAGTGGCTTTTTAGCAAATCTAAATTTTTGAATGCTAAAATGTATGTCTTTTTTTTCCAGGTGTAACACCACAACGGAGCTGTAGCTCGTCTTGTTCTACAGGAGGTTTTACTCCAGTAATGCTGCTCAAACCAGAGGGAAGGTTTCCTTCATGTGACTGCTGCTGTGAAACTTATGTTGAAGGTGATATTCAGAATGAGCTGGTTCTCAACTGAAGTAAACACAGTGACTGCAGGAAAGGACGTTGGGCCATACTGGCTCGGACTCTCAAAGTTTGTTTCCCAGGAACGTGCCAAACGGACTCGCTGCACTTCCTGTAGGGACGGTTTTACCTCATTGCACTATGATGGGTTGTATTTTTAATGTATTTAACACACAATTGAATCGGATACTGTGTATGCATATGCACTGACCGCAGTGTGTATCTGGAAGTTCTCTGATCATTACGTAGATCGGAAGAGGAAAAACACTGCCATGTTTGTGACTGATTTGAAAGCTTGTATTTCTTTTATTTAAGTGTTATTTGTGATCGATGTGTTTGTGGTTTCTTTCTTCGTGTGTGTGAAGTTTGATGTAATTTAAAATCTTTTTCATTTTGCAAATTTGTCTATTGTAAATAAGGCACTTCGGGTCGATGTGACTGTTTTCTGTTATGTAAATGTATTTAAACATGCTGTCAAAATTTACAGGAATTGTTTTTATGACTGTTGCCCATGAAAAAAAAAAAAAAAATCACCTTAATATTTTTCCAAATAAATCCTGTATGAAATATCAAGAAACTGGTCAGAGTTGAACTCTTCGCCATCTCTGAGTCATTAATCTCCAGATTTATGTGACAAAATTATTATGTTTTTCCTTTCTACCTCACTAAGTGAGACAAAGACACACCCGGTAATCACAAATTACAGCCTCGACCTTGATGGCAGGATATTTTAGGGATATAAGAGCTCTTTGACAAAAACATCAAAACCACTTTTTGCAAATGACTTGGTTGAAGTTTCTGTTTGGTGGAATGTTTTAGGTCAAAACTGTAGCCATGCTCATTATGTGACTTATATAGAACAAATGGAGAACATTAACACTGCCTTAGCATTCTAATTTGAATTAAATGTGCAGTACTTCTGTTTTTACAATCTGCAAGTTAAACTAGATATTTAAGGGTGCCATTACGCTCGCTTTATTCAAGCAGACAACTGAATAGCACTATGAAATCATTTTACTGGTGATATGACATTTCATCTAATATATATGTGACCTTGGACCACAAAACCAGTGATCTGAAAGCTGAATAAAAATGCTTTCTATTGATATATTGTTTTAGAATAGGACAATATTTGGACAAAATACAACTATATATAACTACATAATATAAAATATTGAGAAAATCGCCTTTAAAGTTGTCCATATGAAGTAGTTAGTAATGCACTAAAATTTTGATACATTCAATTTAATTTACAAAATATCTTCATGGAACACGATCATTACTTAATATCCCAAAGATTTTTGGCATAAAAGAAAAAATCAACCATTTTGACCCATACAATGTATTGTTGGCTATTGCTATAAATATACCCGTGCTACTTACGACTGGTTTTGTGGTCCAAGGTCACAAATAGCTTTTAAGAAATTGCAATTTCAGAGCACAAGAGCATAAATTATGCCATTTTCAAACAGAACAATTTAAACATTAACATTAACACTATGCTGTTATTTCCATTTCATAGATCATACACATCAATTCCAACAAAATTATATATGTGTTTGTGAAATGTTTGATATATAGCAGGTAAAGGAGAGTATATAAAGTTCAGTAAGGATGAATATGGTCTGATATTTCCTTTAGATCATTAACTGTAAAGTAATAAGTGACTTGAGCTCTGTAGAACGTGTCGAGTCTTTGGTTGTGGGTTCAGAGAGGATACAGTGAAAAGTATTCACTGGTATTACCCAACTGTTGGACAGTTGCTTTCACATACCACGCTAAGCTTTTAACTTAACTTTTTTCACTCGCACAATAGGATTTCGCTGAGTTGGAAAATATCAGGAGACAGGCCTAAAGCAGTTCTTTTGTTTCTTCATTCAGTGTAGGCCTGATGCACTGCTCAGCAGCCTGCGGCAAATATCTTCTATCAGATCTTTTTCAGTCGTGTGCTTTCAACAGTGTGTTTGGTGTGTTATTCATTAGCAAAATACTTGTGCTGTAATATTATTTAAAAACAAAAAAAGCACAGCCACAATCAGAATATTCTTAATAGTCACATCAGGCTGAGAGTGGAAAGATTTAAATGTGAATACATGTTACAAGTAGTGCTGTTACACTACAGTGGGGTAAAAGCTCTAGTGTAATCCCTTTTTATACACTTTTCTGTTTATCATCATGGTACAATTACATGTTTTGTTCATCATTAGTTTGTCTTAATCAACCAAGACCAAAAGATGCAATACAGCAGACCTTTTTCACATTTTTTCTCAGAAGCAGAAGTCACCATAGTTGGGTAAACCTTAATAGTGGTGAATGGAAACTACAACAAATATATATTTTTTGCATATATATACATATACATATATCTTCCAAATATTGAGAGATTGATTACAGTCAGAAGCAGAGATGTCAAAGAAAGATCATTCCCACTGCATTAGAAACATTCACGCAGAAGTGTTAAAGGAATAATTCACCTAAAAATGAACATTTTAGAAAATGTAGTCACCCTCAGGACATCCAAGATGTACAACACTTCCTGTAGTGAAAAAGTCAATTTTCTGTTGTCCTCTCACATCAAAATCCACCCATATACACTCTTAAAAATAAAGGCTCCAAAGGGGTGTTTTTGTGGTGATGCCATAGAAGAACTATTTTTGGTTCCCCCAAAGAAACTTTCAGTAAACAGTTCTTAAAAGAACCTGTTTTAAAGAACATGTTAAAAATCGAAAGAATACTTTTCCACTATATAGAACAAAATATAGAATTTGAAAGGTTCCATGGATGTTCAAGGTTCTTCATGGAACCATCCATGCCAATAAAGAAACTTTATTTTTATTTGTTTAGAGCTGTTTTCACTTGTAAACTTGCCTGATACGTGCTTATTTCTTATCTGATTTAGACTAATCAACAATTTTTTTCACTGGAGAAAGCTATATTATGTCCCCTTTTCACATTTTTACAGCAGGCCAGAAGCCTGAATAGAAGTAAACTTCTGTATTGGTAAACAGAAACTTCAACAAATATATCAAATATATATATATATATATATATATACACTGACCAAAATTATAAACGTAACACTTTTGTTTTTGCCCCCATTTTTCATGAGCTGAACTCAAAGACTTTTTCTATGTACATAAAGGCCTATTCTAACAGCCCACCAGAGCTGTTGCCCGTGAACTGAATGTTCATTTCTCTACCATAAGCAATCTCCAAGGGTGTTTCAGAAAATTTGGCAGTACATCCAACCGGCCTCACAACATCAGCCCAGGACCTCCACACATTCAGCATCTTCATCTTCAAGACTGTCTGAGACCAGCCACCCGGACAGCTGCTGCAACAATCGGTTTGCATAACCAAAGAATTTCTGCACAAACTGTCAGAAACCATCTCAGGGAGGCTCATCTACATGCTCGTCATCCTCATCAGGGTCTCGACCTGACTGCAATTCGACGTCGTAACCGACTTGAGTGGGCAAATGCTCACATTTGATGGCATCTGGCACTTTGGAGAGGTGTTCTCTTCACGGATGAATCCCAGTTTTCACTGTACAGGGCAGATGGCAGACAGCGTGTATGGCGTCGTGTGGGTGAGCGGTTTTCTGATGTCAAAGTTGTGGATCCAGTGCCCCATGGTGGCGGTGGGGTTATGGTATGGGCAGGCGGATGTTATGGAAAATGAACACAGGTGCATTTTATTGATGCCATGTTAAATGCACAGACATACAGTGATGAGATCCTGAGGCCCATTGTTGTGCCATTCATCCACGACCATCACCTCATGTTGCAGCATGATAATGCACAGCCCCATGTTGCAAGGATCTGTACACAATTCCTGGAAGCTGAAAACATCCCAGTTCATGCATGGCCAGCATATACTCACCAGACATGTCACCCATTGAGCATGTTTGGGATTGTCTGGATCGACGTATACGACACAATCAACAACCTGATCAACTCTATGTGAACTGACTGGTTTTCTTACAGTCTCAGAAATAATGGTACAAAAGCTGTCACTGGGCTAATCATTCGGGGCTCAAGCCCTGAAAGTTTTTCCTCCAGCCCCGAATGTTTTTTGTATGGCCTTATGATTTACACGGAATTTGTCAAAGTTGAATGAATTAATCAAAAGTTGGTCATTAAGCTTAAATCAAGTCGCGATATGGACTAGTATCTGTAAATATTATGCCGCAAAAGAATATTTAAATATGAATCCTGCATGTTCTGCGTGTCTTTTCATGAATGAACGGCGCGGATGGGAGGTTTCGTTTTCTACACATGTAATACTGACACGTGCAGTGATTTCAGCGTCTGCCGTTTCATAACGGACATAAAGGACATACATACATTAACAACATCTCCAGAACTGCTCTGAGAGTCACTTCATGAGCGTTTCACTGTTTTATTCGAGAAAAACAAGCGTCAAATATAAACACAGACATTTAAAGGTATTCACGGCAACCCGTCAAAGTAAAAGTTAGGTTTAACTTTATTAATCATTTAGTATAATGTACGTGCCTACTACTACTACTACTACTACTATTAATTAATACAAATTTATTAAAAAAAAATCACACAATATTTCTTTCAATGTTTTACATTGTAATAGTAAATCACCTTTATTTGCCAAAAATAAACTATAATTTTCATTAAAAGATCAATTAAATCAATATTTTATACCTTCATTTAATAACCAGAAAAATACACAACACAGAATTCCGTAAGGCTATTGTAAAAATAAATAAAAGTTGTTTTTAAACATTCAAATAAACAGACATGCTAAAACATATTTGGTAACAATAAAACGTAAAGTGAGAAAAAATAAAACATTTCACATTTCCTAAACGTAATTTTTCTTAACTTTTGATAAATTGACAGTAAATTGTATAAGATTCATGGTTTTAATTAATTACACATGATTAATTACATTTTGATTAATACAACTAAATTTAACCATTAAAACGAAGACCACAAAAATGAAAACAGAAAACAGAATTTGAAAAAAATAAAATAAAACAGAATTTGGGGAAAAAATAGGGCCCAGTTTTTGCATGCAACTATATATTTGTTACAGTTATAAATATTTTTATTATAGTTATAAATAATTTTATTTGTCTAACATATTTTGTAATGTTATAATTTTGTTATAATACTTTGATATGTTTGCTATTTGCAGTGATTACTATTTACTATTGTTAATAGTGTGACAAGGTCTTTAACCCCCTGGTTTAATGCCCCCGGACCCACAAGGATCCAGGTTCAACCACTTGTGTCTAACAAAATCTTATGTGAGCATGATGTGAGCTCCCACCCACTACCTATAGCCCCCGATGTTTTGGCACCAGCCCCGGATGTTTTAAAATCCTAGAAACGCCCCTGGTACAAACATGTACCTTTTGAAAAGGTACCACCCCAGTGACAGCTGTTGTACCTTTATTTCTGAGAGTGTATAGTGAAAAAGTCCATCTCCTGTTGTCCTCTCACATGAAAATCCACCCACATAGTATTTGTTTAGAGCTGTTTTCACTTGTAAATAGTGCCTGATCTATACATATTTCTCACCTGATTCTGACTAATCAACCTTTTCACTGAATAAAGCTATATTACACACCCTTTTTACATTTTCTCACAGCATCCCAGAAGCAGAACTCATCATAGTTGGGTAAACTTCTATAGTGGTTAACGGAAACCATAACAAATATATATTTTTTCATTCCTACTTGCTACAATGGCAAAATACAAAATTCCTGTTGAATTAGAAACACTGCGTTAAAGGAATAGTTCACCTAAAAATAAACTTTTCTGAAAATGTATCCAATCTAAGGCCATCAAAGATGCCCCAGTGACAGCTGTTGTACCTTTATTTCTGAGAGTGTATAGTGAAAAATTCCATCTCCTGTTGTCCTCTCACATTGAAATCCATCCACATTTGTGTATTTGTTAAGAGCTGTTTTCATTTGTAAACTTGCCTGATCTGTGTATATTTCCCACTTGATTAAGACTAATCAACTTTTTCACTGGAGAAAGCTATATTATGCACCCTTTTCATATTTTGTCACAGCAGCTCAGAAGCAGAAGTCATAATAGTTGGATTTTTGAAAATGTACTCACATTCACGCCATTCAAGATGTATAATCTATAATAACGCTTTCTCCAGTGAAAAAGTCCATCATCTGTTGTCCTCTCATATCAAAATCCATTCTTTGTTTAGAACTATTTTCGTTGCCTGACCTGTGCATATTTCTTACCTGATTCAGATTAAACAACTTTTTCACTGAAGACAGTTATATTATAGATAGTGGACTTTGTTTGAGGTTAAAAATGTCTTCATGAATTTGTTTCTTACAAACAGCTTTTCGCATCACAAGCCATTAAGCGACCATGCCATTATGTCTGACAAACAAATCAGACAGGAGATTAGATTAACTTCGGGGGACTTAAACTTGAAAAATTGTGTTAACTGACGTCTTTCCGCATTTGAAATAAAATACGTTCTGATATCCAGTCATGTTTATTTTGTGTTTGAAGTAAATAAGTAAAGTTCGTGTGTCCATTGATCTGATAAGTAGGGCAACCCCCTTATAGTCAACTAACTGTTAGTCGTGAGAAGAGGCTTGGTCGACCAAAATTTTATTAGTTGCTTAGTCGCAGGAAAAAAAGTCACGTAGTCTGTGATGGACAGATCGTTAACGGCTGGTCTATGTGGTAATATAGTACATCGGGCAGGACATCCAAACACTCACCTATCATTTATTGACCTCAAATACAGATTTTCATCTGAGATATGTAAGTAGCAGCTTTACATGGCAGCTCAATATAATGTTAACCTAGAAAAATGTGCGCTATTGAAGTGTCTGTGCGGATTGTGGAAGCTAGTAGCACACTTACTGCATGACAGATGTAGGCACCGTTACGGTCACTTGGTTATAAAATACGGTCATACAGATAAAATTAATATATCTTTCAAATTTGTAAAGATTCTACATTTATTTGTGTGCACTCACAATAACAATGAAATGTGCTTTTGTAAAATAATGAAAGCAAACACGATGCTTGTCTACTTGTCTTAAAGATACTTGTCTTAAAGACATAAAAAATATAGGCTGTCTATAGAGAGTTTCAAAGTATCCAATTCAAACAGAAAACTAATATTCTCCGATTACATCATTCGTATGAACATGTAGGTGCATCCACTACTGCGGAGATGATGAGTCAGTGTTGCCAACTTTATCTTTTAAGCCAAAAACAAAGAAAGCAGTAGTTTATCAATAAAATGTTAAAACCTTAAGGCAGTATCCTTGCGGTTTTTCCTTGAAATATTCATAATTATTATATCTGCCGGTGTGCTGTGACAAGCTTTTTTTGCATGCGCTAGAGCACTTATTAGGCTAATGTAGACAATTAAAGGCTCATTATTATGATTTACTGTATATGGCTTATTAAACGTGTGACTAATAGTCGACTAATTCTTAAAATGTATGACTACTAGTCGACCAGAAAAATCTTTGGTCGAGGGCAGCCCTACTAAAAAGGCAATACAGTGATCTGTCACTACACATTAAAGAGCCACAAAATGGCATTTACTGTTTGAATTTCTTGAAGAATGACAAGATTTTAAAGCTGACACCTTGTTTCATACCAGAAGTAACCAGAAGTAATCTGCTCTGTCTTGTCTGTTGGCGTGTTGTCAGTTTTCTCTTTGCTCCGAAATGTATTTTTGACTGCATGAGAACATGATGTGCATGATGTGTAGCGTGAGAGCGACATTGTTTGTCGGACATAGCAACAGTAACTAAGGAGTGGACTGGAGTGGCATGCATTACTTGTGGATTATTGTGATGTTTTAATCAGCTGTTTGGACTCTCATTATGACGGCACCCATTCACTGCAGAGGATCTATCGGCGTGTTTAATCCAAGCTAAATTTCTACATATCTGTTCTGTTTAAGAAACGAACTTGTCTACATCTCGGATGGCCTGAGGGTGAGTAAATTTTTTCAGCACATTTTCATTTTCGGTTGAACTACACTGCCCTCTAAAAGTTTGGAAACACCCCTGGCAAAGTGTGGTTTTGGAAGATATCGGCAAAAATCCTTATCATTTTTGGTGCAAATACGTTAAAATAACTTGACATTATCATTGAAGACCAGCAATAATAATTTTCATTTTGATTACATAATAATGGCAATATATACATGTCAAAGTCAGACATGCCCCTTTGCCAGCTGTGATGCCTGGTTACTGCTTTAAACTTGGCCCAGGTTTTTTAAAGATTTTTGGGTCAGCACACCTTAATAGCTTCAACAATTGATTGCCAATTAAATTTAGAATACAATGAATTTAGACCCAGATTATGCAAAGCTGTAATAGCTGCTAATTGATATTTTGATGAATCGAAAATTTAAGCTTTTTCTATGTATAAACTGTTTATGTCATAAAATATGTTTTCATAGTTTGTGTTATCTCTTATCAGTGCAAGATTATCAAAAATTAAAATTTAAATTCATGCCAATATTGTCCAAAACCCCACTTTTCTAGGGCATTTCCAAACTTTTGGAGGGCAGTGTATTCCTTTAACTAGTTTTCTGAAATTTAATGCCAAAGCAATATAATGTAAAGTATAGTGTTATAAATGTAAATGCAGTTTTGATAAATGAAAATATTACAAATGTTGCTAGATTTACAATGTTGGAAATGTCTCATCACAATCTGTGAAAAGGTCAATTGTTATGCAAATGTTGGTGTTGTCCAGGTTAGTGTGCTTTAAAAAAAAAACAAAAAAAAACAAAAAAAAATTGTTAAGTTACCCTGCTGCCTTAAAATTTTAAGTTCAGTTAACTCAAATAAGTTTAGTCAACTTGAAATATTAAGTTGTACCAAGTGACAACTGAGATATTCGAGTTGACTACACTAAAAAATTGGTTTGTCAAACTCAAAGGCTGTTTGTTACCTGGCTGCCTTAAAATTGTAAGTTGAATCAACTTAAATATCTAAGTTGTCATTTAGTAAAGCTTAACATTTCAAGTTGACAAAACTGAAAATTTTAAGGCAGCGGGGTGACAAATTATTTTAAGTTGACTCAACATATTGCTTTTTACAGTGTACATTGTTTCAGTTGACAGTTCGTAATGAACATTTTAACGAAGAAATATGAAGGTTTAGGTAAACTCTGAATAGCTCCACCCACAGTCAAATCTCATTGGTCCAGAATCCTCAGATGCATAATTTTCTGTAAGTGAGGACTCTTCAGTGAAAACTTGTCAAGTTGATCCTGTTTTTTTCACTCTTGTTTCATTGGCTCATTTTTCTGTTGCAGGTTTCCATGTGCTGTTTATCCACAGAAGCTTTATTCAGTTCAGGTTATTATGTCTTTTATCTGCAGGACGCTACCATGACGGCACAAGACGTTTCACGGTGAAGTACATTTACATGACAAGAGAAGAATTTCAGCTGAGCTTGGTTGTTTAAGTGTTTCCACTTCACGGGCAGATCTCGTCACAGATTATAGCTTCTCTTTCTGTCGCATAGTAGCCGTCTTTCGTCTTTGTTCTGGGGAGCGATGAGTGATAGTAGTGTACGACATGCCTCGCAATCGGCCTGTGTGCGCAACCTTACTTCTGCTTGGCGTAGTCCCTATAAAGCTATTTTCTGCTGCCAATCCCTTCAATGGCAAGTTAAATTTTGACAGATTGTGGTGAGAGGGGAACACGAGCATCCGTAAAGGGATTTGGCCACAGCGATGACCCACCCTTTGTTCAGGCGTAGTGGTCACCTGTCAGTCCTCACAATGCAGAGTCGCCCCCTTTCAACTATTGCAACCTGGGCCCTTAGATCTCATTTGCTTTGGTAGAGAAGCGATTCAGAGTCCTGCAAGGGACGTTTCGGGGAACAAAACTGTTTCATCCAGGACAACTGAGAGCAAACAAAAAGAAGTCAGTGGGTGGAAGAGCCGCTGTTGGTACACAGAGTGTCAGTAAAACGGAGCAATGTGACATCTGGGACTGGAGGACAACTTTCATCCTCTAGTATCAAAGCTATTCGCTTTTGCTTTTGTGGGCACATGTACTTCAAAAGAAACTGCTTTAAAAAAAACGTTTGTCATGACAGTTTCACTAGATTCAGTAAAGTCAATAAAAAGATTTCTTTATTAAATATATGCATATATGCATATTGTAATGCATCTAGCAAGTTAAATATTTTGCACACAGAATTCACTTTGAATATTTTCTCATTTTATTTGAAACTTTATGGACAAAAACCAAACGATAAAGGTTATTCATAACAAATGAATGATAAATGTGACTCAGTACAAAAACAGCTTCATGTATAAAACTTCAAAATAAAACAATTCACAGAGTAAAAGCATTTTAAAACAGATTCAGATTTTAAATACAGCTAAATTCTGACTGGTTAAGCCACATTTGAAACACATCTCCAAGCAAAACAGTATATTTCAAAGAGAAAAAAATCATAAAATGTGGGTTTTACGTACAGTCAGGTGGATGGAGGCAAGAGGGACTGCTAATAAGTAAAGCTAATTATTTGAATGTATTAAATACTCACTTCAAATCTTAAAAGAATATTTTTTAAAAAACTGTACTTGCAGATAATATAATATTGATGAAATAAAAAGCCACTGTATTTAAAGAGAGTGCAATTTCATGACTGTTTCTTAATACACCTAAATGCAATTTTAAATGCACTTTCTAATGAGGTCAAATGAAAAGTTTTACTGTAAAGTATATTTCAAATCATTGTTTTAATAATATTTTGTCATGCTTTAAAGTACACTTTTCTGATATGTTGTACTTGATTAAAATGTCAACTGTTGTTGTTATTACATTTAAAATAAATATATTTAAAATTTCAAATTTGTATTTTATATTTCAGCTTTATCAATAAATAATTATATATATTTTTTTGCATGTAAGTATATTTTTGTTTATTACAAATGCTTCTCAATACAATCGATGGCAAACTTATTTCATAATTATAGTACAAGAAATGACACATACTTAAGTCCTACTTAAGTAGGTCAAATAGTACTCTTAAGTTCATCTTATTGTATTTAATATAAATTTAAACTAGAATATATTTCCAATAATATAATTCAGCATGTCTGAGAAAGATTAGAAAACATATTTATATTTATTAGTGCTGGGCCATTAATCACATCCAAAATAAAAGTTTTTGTGTACATAATATATGTGTGTGTACTGTGTATATTTATTATGTATATATATAAATACACACACATGCATGTATTTACTTAAGAAAAATATGTTATGTTTATATATTAAATGTATTTATATATAATATAAATTATATGATTATAAATATATAAATGTAAATACATGTAAATATTTTCAAAATACTGTATGTGCGTGTCTTTACACACTGACCAAAATTATAAATGCAACACTTTTGTTTTTGCCCCCATTTTTCATGAGCTGAACTCAAAGACACTTTTCTATGTGCACGAAAGGCCTATTTCTCTCAAATCTGTCTAAATCTGTTTTAGTGAGCACTTCTCCTTTGCCAAGATAATGCATCCACCTCACAGGTGTGGCATATCAAGATGCTGATTAGACAGCATGACTATTGCACAGGTGTGCCTTAGGCTGACCACAACAAAAGGCCACTCTAAAACGTGCAGTTTTATCACACAGCACAATGCCACAGATGTCGCAATTTTTGAGGGAGTGTGCAATTGGCATGATGACTGCAGGAATGTCCACCAGAGCTGTTGCCCGTGAATTAAATGTTCATTTCTCTACCATAAGCCGTCTCCAAAGGCGTTTTAGAGAATTTGGCAGTACATCCAACCACAGACCACGTGTAACCACACCAGCCCACGACCTCCACATCCAGCATCTTCACCTCCAAGATAGAGACCAGCCACCCGGACAGCTGCTGCAACAATCGGTTTGCATAACCAAAGAATTTCTGCACAAACTTTCAGAAACTGTCTCAGGGAAGCTTATCTGCATGCTCGTCGTCGTCATCGGGGTCTCAACCTCACTCACATTCGATGGCATCTGGCACTTTGGAGAGGTGTTCTCTTCACGGATGAATCCCGGTTTTCACTGTACAGGGCAGATGGCAGACAGCGTGTATGGTGTTGTGTGGGTGAGCGGTTTGCTGATGTCAACTCTGTGGATTGAGTGGCCCATGGTGGCGGTGGGGTTATGGTATGGGCAGGTGTATGTTATGGACAACGAACACAGGTGCATTTTATTGATGCCATTTTGAATACACAGAGATACCGTGACGAGATCCTGAGGCCCATTGTTGTGCCATTCATCCACCACCACCACCTCATGTTGCAGCATGATAATGCACGCCCCCATGTTGCAAGGATCTGTACACAATTCCTGGAAGCTGAAAACATCCCAGTTCTTGCATGACCAGCATACTCACTGGACATGTCACCCATTGAGCATGTTTGGGATGCTCTGGATCGGCGAATATGACAGCGTGTTCCAGTTCCTGCCAATGTCCAGCAACTTCACACAGCCATTGAAGAGGAGTGGACCAACATTCCACAGGCCACAATCAACAACCTGATCAACTCTACGTGAAGGAGATGTGTTGCACTGTGTGAGGCAAATGGTGGTCACACCAGATACTGACTGGTTTTTGGACCCCCCAGTACAGTAAAACTGCACACTTTAGAGTGGCCTTTTATTACACTCAGGATGTGATTAATTATGATTAATTGTTGCCCAGCACTAATATTTTTCAATAATACAGCAATTTTTTTTAGTCCAGGAATGTGCATTAAAATATTGAATATGATTTAAAGGGGATCATATGATGCAAAAAGTACTTTGTTTGGCCTTTCAAATGAGTACACAACTAGAAATCAGTGGTTTAGTTATATGTACAACAGTATTATATGTACTGTTCCAGAACAGTACAACGCAAATATTCAAGTATATGTGCAGCACATTTTGCGGAGGATTGTTTCCTGAAGCTGAGAGAGTAGCCTACAATTCCAGCTGTGCACACTATAAAGTGAGGTTATTTCAACTTTGCAAGTATTTAAAAAGGTGTTTCCACTTGCTTTGGTTATTATATGTGTATGGCCCTTTAATAATAATAGAACTGGCTGGCTGCATGTTGGAAACTGTTTCCGGTTAAGTCAGTAATATTCGTGCCAGTCAAGAGAGTGGTTGTTGTGGGACGTCGTGTAAGAATGCTGCGGCATCACAACATGGTAAAGGGCGTAACATTTCCGCTACATGCTTTAGGAATTCGGCCAATCACAACGCACTTGGATAGCTGGCCAATCAGAAAACACCTTGTTTTTCAAATCTATGAGCTGTGTTAAAATCAAAGCATTTCAGAAAGGCGAGGCAGAGAGGAACAACAATTATGTGCAGTATGTGGGGTTTTTTTTAACCTCAACCCACATAACACATTGCATTACACCAAATACACAAAATAATGTTCTTTTTAGCGACATCATATGACCCCTTTAATTTTTACCTTAATAGCAAGTTCCTTATCTTGACTTGTTTTGGCCACATATTTTCATATTGCATTTTATACTGACAACTGGTTGGCTTTATTAGTGATATATATCACTAACAGTGTTAGGGAAAGTTACTTTTAAAAGTAATGCATTACAATTTTGCGTTACTCCCTGAAAAAGTAACTAATTACGTTACTTAGTTACTTTTTATGGAAAGTAATGTGTTACATTACTTTTGCGTTACTTTTCAAATCTGGGCAGGGCTTGCTGCTTTGTTTTTAATATAAAACAATTCTAATGTAAAAGCCCTTTTACACCAAAAGTGAAATGAATTCACCTCAGGCTGAAAGAAAAGTACATTTATGCAGGAGATCACTCTTCAGCTATAAAAAAATGAAGCACAAATGTTTTGAGGAATACTGAATCTGTTTTTGTGAGTGAGATGAATTAATGCATGTTCACGTTTAGGCTAAAATACAGTAACATCATGTTTACTCCCAATTTCCCGACAGGAGACTTGTCAATCAATAAATCGGGAAAAAAGTAACTGGCGTTACTTATTTGAAAAAGTAACTCAGATATTTTCTTAGAAATTCAAAAGTAATGCGTTACTTTACTAGTTACTTGAAAAAAGTAATATTATTACATAACTCGCGTTACTTGCACCGTTGGGAAGGTTACTTTGGAAATGTAATAGGTTACAGATTACAAGTTACTTGATTTAAAATGTAATAAGTAGTGTAACTTTTCAATTACTTTATTAAAGTAATGTAACTTATTACTTTTAATTACTTTTTGATTACTTTTCTAAATTTCTAATTTTTTCAACTGTTAATCATTTTGAAACATTTAAACCAGGCAGAGTTAACCTTACAGTAGCACTCAACACTGATTACTGTCAGACTTTCAAAATCCTTTATCACTTGAATTAAGATTATAATAAGTAAGGGATAATATACATCTTTATTTTGCGATAACAATTGTCTGAATGTACATTATCCCACTTATTACACAGCTGATTGATAGATTATTAGATGTTTCGTGTCAAAATTATTAGACACGAAACACTGATCTGAGATTAAATATTTGAACGCAAAGCTTCCATGAAGAAATCAGTTTCTAGCAAACGGCAAGTTCAAACTAGACATTTTATGGATACAGTGCAGTTATACCAGTTTTCTTACACAGCATTTCACCACATAAATAATTAAGTAGTAGTACTAGTTTGTTAGTTATTTTATAATCCATTATAGTGTACAAAAAAAAAAAAAAAAACACACATGGCAGCAGCTGCGTTTGTATGAAACAACAGAGCAAGTCCACGACACCAGGATAACAGAATTAAAAAATTGTACACATAATATTATCATAATATTTTATTAGCTAACAAAACGCAAAGCTTCCACCAAGAAAAATTATCAAGCACTGACTTTTTTTTTACTTATATTTTTGGGCTTTTTTTATGCCTTTTATTGTGATAGGACAGTAGAGAGATGACAGGAAAGAGCTGGGAGGAGAGAGGGGAGCGGGATTGGCAAAGGATCTCGAGACAGGAATCGAACTCGGGTCACCGTGAGCACAGTTGTGTTATATGTCATAACAAGATCATAACATAAATAACATCATAACAAGAAATAGCTATGATACTGGGTTTGAAATCAAATGCTTGCATAGTTATGACAGAAAACACTAGCATCTAACAATGCCTTGGAATAAACAATCTTAAAAAATAAAGTTTATGCATAAACCCAAATAGGAAATAAAACGGTTATCGAATAAGCATGTGTCCTATTCTGTGTCCTAAACTCCTGAAACATTGGTGTCTCATTTTAGAGCAGCCAATGCAATTTATGAAAGAGGTCAATTGAATCTGTAAGTGGGGGTGGGTGTGTGAAAAAATTCAGATGTAATCCCCTTTGTAATCACTGGCATTTTTCAAAAGTAACTCTAATTTAATTACACATTTTTTCTCAGTAACTGTAACTAATTACAATTACATTTATTTTGTAATTAAATTACGTAATTCCGTTACATGTAACTAGTTACTCCCAACACTGGTTACTTGTAATGCGTTACCCCCAACACTGTCACTAACAGTGTTGGGCTCATTACGTACTAATTTAAAATATCACACATTACTAGTTACTCCTTTCAGAAGTAATACACTCTTGAAAAAAATAAAGATGCTTCACGATGCCATAGAAGAACCTTTTTTGTTTAAATGGTTCCATAAAGATCCTTTAACATTTGAAGAACCTTTCTGTTTCACAAAAGGTTCTTTGTGGCAAAAGAAGGTTCTTCAGATTATAAAAAGGTAAGAAAGAGATGGTTCTGTAAAGAACCTTTGACTGAATGGTTCTTTGTGGAACCAAAAATGGTTCTTCTATGGCATCGCTGTGAAGAACCTTTTAAATCACCTTTATTTTTAAGAGTGTATTATTAATTTACTTAAAGGGGTCATCAGATGCCCATTTTCCACAAGTTGATAAGATTCTTTAGAGTCTTAATGAAAAGTCTATAATATACTTTGGTTAAAAATTCTCAATGGTTGTGTAAAACAACACCCTTTTTACCTTGTCAAAATCAGCTCTGCAAAAATCATCCAATTCTGGTCGAGGCTGCTTTAAATGCAAATGAGCTCTGCTCGCCCCGCCCCTCTCTTCTCTCTGTGGAGTGACGAGCCTGTTTACTTTAGCCGTATTTAGCCACATTTAGCCACTAAACTTGCTAACTAGCACATTATTAGGAAAGACGATCGCAAAGATTCATAAAAAAACCTTATACTCACTTCTGCTGTAAGTGAAACTGGATCACGAATGATTTGCGTGAACATAGAGGGATATATGTAGATCGGGAGGTGCATTCCCTTCACAAACAAACGTAATCTACTGCGTCTTCAGCGGCTCAGATGTCAGGAGTAAATGACGACCACTATGTTCATTATTACATCCAGCAACACAACACCTCAATCGCTCAATCTGAGATATTCTTGTCTAATTTACATCCCTGCTCCGGCATCGATTAGGGGGGTCTGAGGTAAGACGCTCATGTCAATCAACTATCGTGGGAGCGGCCTCTGTTCGTGTGATGCCACAATGACAGGCATCTGAGAACGGCTCGATTTGAAAAAGGGGATATTATTTTTACAGATTAATTAAAAACCACTGCATGTTTTTTATCATTATAGGTTAGATTTGTACATACACTGTCAACACACATTAATGTTCAAACAACATCCGATGACCCCTTTAATACTCACAGCCGACAGTAGTTAAGTTACTGTAACGTGGGGTTTGGGATTTGTTTAATGTTCATGTTTTCATGTCAAGTTTGTTCCAAGTCAAGTCTGTCCATGCTAAGTCAAGTCTGTTTATGTCAAGTCAAGTCACGTCACTTCCAAGTTTGAATTATGTTTGCATTTTGGATGTTCACGTTTGGATTATAATAAAGCTGCACTTGGGTTCATGGTCGCGGTCGTGTATTCTGTAACGATTAAGTCCAACTGATGAGAACGTGACACATTGAACAAGGCAACCAATGGCAGGAATACAAGAGGGCAAGGGAAGCAAGGCACAAACAGCATGAATTAAATACAAAATAAAAGACATGAAAACATGAACATGAAACAAACTCCACGTTAGCTACACTATTAGTTACATAACTTTTTGATTACACCTCAGAAAAAGGCAGCCTGTCAATCCATGAACGTTACAGATAAATGAAGACTACAACTGGCTCAAACTGATGACTAGCCACATTTTAAACAACCTCTGTTATTTAATAAAGCAGCAACATAGTAAAATCTGCAAGTGCTCAAACATGTTAGCATTCGCAGTAGACAAAGTCTTAATACCACTACATGTGACATTGATGTTTTTGTCATCCTTTCTCCTCACAAAATTTAAATCATGTCTGTATTTCCAGCTGCTACGATGTAGGCTATTCCACATAGCCATTTTTGGATGGTAACTGTAATATTATTACTTACTTTTATTTTTATAGTAATTTGCACAATCCACTAGAAAAGTATTGTTTTCATTAGCTAAAAATGTAGAAAATATAAACATTCCAAGTCATTCCAAGCTAGAAAACCTTCAGGAATGCGTTTGTTTCAAACATGTGGCCGTCCCATTGATGACATCTGACTTATCCATTGACACACGTTTAAACCAAATGGACGTGTGATTTACACTTACGCAATCAGCAGAGCTATTTCAAATGTCAGGTATTTATGGAGTTCAGACTGGCTTTGGGTGTCTGTGCAGGCCACACAATGTGTTATTATTTGAGCGTTTGACGAAAGGATTTATTTATCTTCAACTCTACCCAGGTAGGTTTGGAGGACACTTTATGACCTTCTCCATTCTGTCCCAAAAGTGCCCCTTGACATTGCCCAGGAGAGACCACCCAGCCAGGAGAAGACAGTGCACCTCAGGCCCTGCAGATCATCAATCACTCTCACTCTCCATCAGGGACCTAAAGACCTCTTGACTGATGTGAACCCTGTTCCAAAATAAAGCCACTGATCTGGAGAGGGTGGCGTCTTTGTTTTTAAAACACACAGAAAGACCTATGTGCTTGTCACAGCTGAAGAAGAAAGCAGCCGCCAGCCTCACTTACTCGCTTTTTGAAAGCAGTGGCTTTCTGATAATTACAAAACATAAATAAATATATACATTACTGGTCTAAAATGTGGAATAATTAAAACATCTTTGATGTTTTTCTGCTCACCAGTGCTGCATGTATTTGATTAAAAATACAGTAAAAACTGAAATATTGTGAAATAATTTTAGCATTTAAAAGATTTATTTATTGTACTGCTATTTATTTATTAGTAAATAAAAATAAAATACATAAAAAATAAATAAAGAGGGAAAGTAATTCAGAAAGGATGCATTAAAGTGTTAATACAACTGCATACAATAATATATACAATAATACAATGATTCAATAATAGCATTGATAATGTTAAGAATTAGTATAAAATACTAATAAAATAGAAATTCTTAAAAAACTACACAGATATGTTTATAAAATGACTAATAAAACTAAAGAGACAAAAGTTCAACAAAACTACTAACATTTAAGATAAATGAAATTAAAATAGAAAAATAAAAATAAAAATTAATTCAAACAATTATTAAACACAACAGTATTCAGTGATACTGTTGTATCAATAAATAATAAAATATAATCAAATAAAATATATTTTGGTTTGCCAATTAAACTTTTCAGAAATGTTCATAAAATGACTAAAAATAAAATGTATAAAAAAAATAAAATGTATAATAAAAATAAAATAAAATGAAAGAAAAAAAAGGACAACAAAGAAAACCACTAACATTTAAGATAAATAAAATTAAAAATAAAAACTAATTCAAACTATTATTAAACACAACAGTATTCGATGATACTGTTCAATAAATAAAATAAAATAATAAAATAAAATAAACAAATTTAAAAAGAAATAGAAATTAATAAAATACAAATAAAAATAATACAAATACAAATAACAAATAAAAATACACAGACATGTTTATAAAATAACTAATAAAACTAAAAAGACAAAAAAAATAAAAAATAAAATTAAAATAGAAAAATAAAAATGAATTCAAACAATCATTAATCACAACAATATTCAATGATACTGTTGTAAAAATAAAATAAAAGGAAATAAAATAAATTAAATTAAATTAAATTAAATTAAATTAAATTAAATTAAATTAAATTAAATTAAAAATGAAATGAAATGAAATTAAACTAAATGTAAAAAATCAAATAAAATAAATAAAATAAAATAAAATACATTTTGGTTCTCCAAGGAATTTTTTCTCATTTTCACTTTGTTTATGCATTAAAATAGATAAATAAAAAGAAAAATGAATTCAAACAATTATTAAAAATTAAAATAGAAAAATAAAAATTAATTCAAGCAATTATTAAACACAACAATATTTAATGATACTGTTTACCAATAAAATAAAATAAAATAAAATAAAATAAAATAAAATAAAATAAAATAAAATAAAATAAAATAAAATAAAATAAAATAAAATAAAAAATTAAATTAAATTAAACTAAATGTAAAAAATCAAATCAAATAAATAAAATAAAACACATTTTGGTTTTCCAAGGAAATTTTCCTCATTTTCACTTTGTTTATGCATTAAAATAACTAAAACTAAAAAAAAAAAAAAAAAAAAAAAAAAAAAACTAAAAAAACTTTAAAAAATAAAACTTAAAAAAAACCTACACAGACATGTTCATAAAATGACTAATAAAACTAAACAAAACAAAAAAAGACAAAAACTCACAACAAAACCACTAACATATAAGATAAATATTAAGAAAAATATTATTATTATATTATTAAACACAACAGTATTCAATGATACTGTTGAATAAATAAATAAAATAAAATACCGTTATTTTAAATTGTAAAAACATTTTACATTATTCATGTTTTTACTGTTTTTAATCAAATAAATACAGCATTAGTGTGAGCATAAGACACTTTAAATACATTAAAAAAATCTAAATCATTCAAAACTTCTGACTAGTATAGTGTGTAAGTTAGTAGATAAGTAAGAAAGTAAGCAAACTAACTAACTAAATAAATATTATTTGGGGAATAAAGTTTGTGGTATCAGAATTCCTATGATAAAGTCTTCACAAGCTCTAAAAGAGGGACCAGCGTTCATGAAGTTTATCATTAACATCTGCCGTGTCTTCACATCTAGTCCTGTGGTGCCTGGGTCATTGTAAAAGATAAAGGTCAAAGTGCCTTTTAACCCCTGATGCTCCTCTCTCTTATGAGAGTCTTCTGGAAGTGTCATCAGAGAACAAATATACATGTTGCTGATGCCAAGACATAAACCAATAATAATATTAATGTGCATCCCAGGCATCCCAGTCCACTTCACGTGCATTTCAACACATTACAACACAATTTGACTGCATTATGCAGCATCTCCGCTCATTATTCTTTGCATCTGCTATCAAAAATGCTTATATTATGCATGATATTGAAAACCAGATTGGCTGTCTATGATAAGACGCTGACTTCTGACAGTTGCTGTGTGGCAACAGGTCCGTAGGCATGGCAATAACTTCCTCTGCATCGTGGGAACTGGCCGTGGAAGACAATGATTGAATTCACAATGGTGCATACAAAGGCCACCTTTGGGAGAAACCATATCCCATGGCATGCTGGGAAAGAGGAGCAATAGCAGCAGATGTTGTGAAGACTATAAGCGACAGATGCCTCTAAAACTAGCATTCAGCCCGGACGAGTGGAGCACACATCCCCGAGTCCAGCGTTAAAAAGAATGAGAGCAGGGGGCGAACGCAACACGCACGCAAATAATAGCAGAGGAGTTTCTGCCATGAAAGACGGACAGCGGTAAATTGTGCGGGGATTGATGTTTGTGTACTTATAATTGTTTCGGAGTGTCCTAAAAGTTCTTTGTGAACATCGCAGAGCTGCAAGACGTTAAAGTTCAGTTGCTGTGACGGTGACGCAAGCGTATTTTTGCTGTCGTACTGTGCAAACGACAAGCATTTGGTTAACTTAAAAATGACTGAATGTCATTGCACTACATCACAAAATATCAAACAAAGTAGCATTTTTCTTAAAGTATGATGTTGAAAGCTCATTTTAAAATAGTAAAACAAATGATATACAGTCTACTTGAAGTCAAAACATATTATAACACCTTGTCATTTAAAAACATTAGTGAATTGTGTTGAGAATTAATGTGATAAACTACATCTGATGTGACCTTTGCGAACTTGAGTAAAAATGAATGAAAATCACCTTGAGAGCAGAAATGGCTCAAGTTATTAGATCTGATCTAGCATAATTTGTTTGTGAACTTGATATTTTATTTTCTGTTTAAAATTATATTCATGAATTTTTTAATTTAGTCCAACTACTGGGCAGGGTTATTATGATTAACTAAAACTGATAAAATAAAATAAAATAAAAAAAATAAAATAATTTTTAAAACTACACAGACATTATATGTTTATAAAATGACTAATAAAACAAAACAAAAAAAAAAAAAAATGTTAAAAACTCATAACACAACTACTAACATTTAAGATAAATAAAATTAAAACAGAAAAATGAAAACTAATTCAAACTATAATTAAACAACAGTATTCAATGATACTGTTGTGTCAATAAATAATAATAATAATAATAAAATAAAATAAAATAAAATTTGGTTTGGCAGGGAATCATTTTATGTACTAAACTAAAACTAAAACTAAAATAAAATTATTTTAAAACTACACAGACATGTTTATAAAATGATTCAATGATACTGTTGTGTCAATAAATAATCTATATATGTACTAAAATAACTAAAACTGAATTAAAAATTATATTTAAAAAAACCCTACACAGACATGTTCATAAAATGACTAATAAAACATAACAAAATAAAAAAAGACAAAAACTCACAATAAAACTACTAACATTTAAGGTATATAAAATTAAAACAAAAAAATAAAAATGAATTTAGTGATACTGTTGTTGCAATAAAATAAAATAAAATAATAAAGAAAAACTACACAGACATGTTTATAAAATTACTATGAAACATGAAACAAACATGAAACAAATTCTGCAGTTGCGAGAAGATGCAATTATTAAGGCGTTTTTAAAAGCGTTTCTAAAATTTAATTTAATAGGTAAATTTTTTAAAATTTTTAATAGGTAAAATTTAATTAAACTTTTAAGGCGAAATCCATCCATCTATTTATTTTTATTTATTAGTTTTTATTTTCATTTTTCTCTTTTAATTTTATTTATCTTAAATGATAGCAGTTTTGTTAAAGGTTTTGTCTTTTGTTTTGTGTTATTAGTCATTTTATAAACATGTATGTGTAGTTTTTCTTTCTTTCTTTCTTTCTTTCTTTCTTTCTTTCTTTCTTTCTTTTTTTATTGATACAACAGTATCATTGAATACTGTTGTGTTTAATAATAGACTAAATTTGTTTTTATTTTTATCTGTTTTAATTTTATTTCTCTTAAATATTAGTAGTTTTGTTGTGTGTTTTTGGTCATTTTTATTTTGTTATGTTTTTTAGTAGCTTTATAAAAATGTCTGTGCAGTTTTATATATATATATATATATTATTACAGTTTTAGTTATTTTAGTGCATAAACAAAATGAAAATGAGAAAAATTTCCTTGGCAAACCAAAATTTATTTTATTTTATTTTATTTTATTTTATTTTATTTTATTTTATTTTATGTGCAATATTTGATGTTTTGACTGTTCTTGAGTCTCATGTGTGTTGGCTTATAATATTTGTGTTCTTTCTGAGGATTTGTGAGCGTATAGATCAACACTATTTGTTATTCTAACCCTCTAAAATAAAATCAAAACTGAATGACAAAAAACAGATGTCACCGATTCAAAATCAGACCCAAAGAATGACAACCTTTGCCTAAACAAAGCCGATATATATTAAACAGGAAGAGAGAAAGTGACACTTGCAACTCCGTCTAATCCCAGGTCATGTTCAATTGGCCCTGGTGACATCTCTATTGGCAAGATTTTCATGGATCAAGAAAAAAATACAGCCGAAGCCACGCAATAATGACATGAGTGCCTCTAAGAAGAGCACTTCAATGAGTCCACCAGCGCAGAAGAAATAAATATGCATATGCAATATGCATTCTTCCATAAAGAGCACAAAAGCTGTGCAGAAAAGAGCGAGAGACACCAACACATGCAAATTGAGAGCATGTGAAATGTAGTTGTCACAAAGAGTTAATAGCTATTTATTCTTTATGGCTGTTATGTGTTGACATTTGGCCTGTGTGAACCAAACTCAGGAGTCATAAGCAGCTGCTGGTCTTGAATATGAAGATCCATCAGTGACCTGCGAAGGTCACGGCATAATGACTTCAAGAGACTTCAGTCGCCGCGTAACGCTCAGAGCTCGACCGATGGCATCCGAGTGTCACGCAAACACAGAAAGTCTACTGTACGACTCAAACTCTTTGACTTTTCTGCTCCAAATACGTGGCGACTCGTGCGAAGCTCGTGATTGGCCGTTGAGAGGGGAGTAGCGGTGCACGACTCTTTTGAGGCGGGATCAAGCGTGATATGTGGGAATGGACAAGTGGACTGACGACTGATTAATGACCACAAACACTGAATGCTCCGCTCTCTTCACATGATAATCATTTCCAATGGCAGATGGGGAAAGTTGAGGTTTGTAACTTTCAGGACAATGAATGACAATTCTTTAGAGTCAGGGACAAAGGAGGGAAGCCGGCTAACAGGCTCTTGCACAACACTGGGATGGAATGGGTGGAAGCTTTGTGTTTACAGAAAATGGCCATATAGCAACATCTTGCTGTGATCCTCTTTACACAGACTTTGTTTGAATTCTTTTTGTGCTTATGAATAAATATTTGAGTGGACCGAAGCCATAACACGAGGATGGCGGGGGGGAGGAGGGGCTCTTGGCCACAAACCATCAACCAAACTAAAGTTTAGACAAAAGGAAAACATATAACGTGTTGTTTTTTGGAGGCTGGCGTCTTGGTGCGTGTTACTGTATAATTAGTGCAGTCAAACGATGGCCTTTTCAAATGTATGCTATGTGAAAAAAACAATCCCATATTGCATCGCATGTAAAACTAAGTTTAAGTATGGCAAATGAAGCAAGAAATGCTAAATAACACAAATATGTGACCCTGGACCACAAAACCAGTCATAAGGGTCAAATTTTTGAAATTGATATTTATACATAATCTGAAAGCTGAATAAATAAGTTTCCACTGATGTGTGGTTTGTTAGGTTAGGACAATATTTAGCCGAGATACAACTATTTGAAAATCTGAGGGTGGAAAAAAAAAAGCAAATTATTGAGGAAAATCGCCTTTAAAGGGGTCATCGGCAAAGTTCACTTTTTCATGCTGTTTGAACATTAATGTGTGTTGGCAGTGTATGTACAAATCTACCCTATAATGATAAAAATCCGTGCAGTGGTTTTTAATTAATCTGTAAAAATAATATCCCCTTTTTCAAATCGAGCCATTCTCAGATGCATCACACTGACAGAGGCCGCTCCCACGATAGTTGATTGACATGAGCGTCTTACCTCAGACCCGTCCTAAATCAGCTGTAACAGTCCGACCTCCTTTGTTTCGATGCCGGAGCAGGGATGTAAGTTAGACAAGAATATCTCAGATTGAGCAATTGAGGTGTTGTGTTGCTGGATGTAATAATGAACATAGTGGTCGTCATTTACTCCCGACATCTGAGCCGCTTAAGATGCAGTAGATTATGTTTGTCTGTGAAGGGAATGCACCTCCCGATCTACATAAATGCGTCTATGTTCGCGCGAATCATTCGTGATCCAGCTTCACCTACAGCAGCAGTGAGTCTAAGGTTTTTTTATGAATCTCTGCAATCACCTTTCCTAATAACATGCTAGTTAGCAAGTTTCATGGCTAAACGCGGTTAAAAGCGGCTAAAGTAAACAATCTCTCAGAGCAGCAGAGAGAAGAGAGGGGCGGGGCGAGCAGAGCTCATTTGCATTTAAAGAAACAATCCCTCAGAATGGGATGATTTTTGCAGAGCTGATTTTGGCAAGGTAAAAAGGGTGTTGTTTTACACAAACATTGAGAATTTTTAATTAAAGTATATTATAGACTTTTCATTAAGACCTAAAGAATCATATCAACTTGTGGAAAATGGGCATCTGATGACCCTTTTAAAGTTGTCTAAATAAAGTTATTTGCATGCATATTACTAACTAATCAAAAAATAAGTTTTGATATATTCACAGTAGGAAATTTCTTCATGAAACATCTTTACTCAATGCCCTAATGATTTTTGGCATAAAAAATAGATCATTTTGACCCATACAATGTATTGTTGGCTATTGCTACAAATATACCCGTTCTTCTTACAATTGGTTTTGTGCTCCAGGGTCACATATAATTTTTTAATATAATAACTGGGGCTGTCAGACCACCACGTTAACTTAATTAATTAGTTATGAAAAAATAGCATGTTTAAAATATTTTAACACAGTTAATGCGCTGACCCCGCCCCCAGACCTGTACATCATCTTACATTTCATACAGTTGACTGTTGACAAATATGATGCAGGGCAACAACTCCATAAATGCAGTTGTGCTCTAAAATTCAAGATATTGGTGCAAAAATGCTCCTGTATGAGTTGTTGTTTCATATTTATATATATCACATGATATCACACTGGCAGCAAGAGCAATATAACACGAGTGCTGATTTTGTCCCAATCTATCACAAGCTTAAATGTGATTTTATACAACAGTTCAGTAAATATGAAGTTTGATATTGTGACATATACACATAATATTGTGTTTTTGAAGCCACAGCAGAACTGTTGCGCGTCCTTGAGCAACACAGTGGTGTTTAGGTTCTGAATTAATCCCTGTTTTGGATGAATCATGTGAATCAGTGATTCAAAAGCCTATTCGTAAAGAGAGACATTTACTTTCCTTTTCCTTTTCATTCCTGAATGAATCAGCCGTTTGAATGAATCAAATGAATGGCTCTATATATAGATATTTACTGCCACCTGCTGGCAAATTTAGTTTCTTATTTAGAGTATCATTTCATTAAAAAAATAAATAAAATAAATAAATAAATAAATAATAATAATAATATTCATTTTGAACGAATCTTTAATGTGACTCGGGAAGAACGAGTCGTCTCGGGGAGTGATTCGTTCAGTCGCGCATGCGCAACATTCTATTAGGTTCTGAACTAGTTCACCTGTTTCGAGTCTACTCGAACCCGAAGACTCGAGCGATGAACTAATCAATTCTCTTTCCGGCTCACACTGCGTTGGTTAAGCTTATTGGGCTGTCACGTGATGAACAGACGACTCAAACACGAAAACTTATCAGATAAGAGGTGAGATGTTTCTCAAATGATCTCCTT
Source organism: Labeo rohita (assembly GCF_022985175.1). Taxonomy (NCBI): domain Eukaryota; kingdom Metazoa; phylum Chordata; class Actinopteri; order Cypriniformes; family Cyprinidae; genus Labeo; species Labeo rohita. Next base: position 5,631,302 of record NC_066881.1, on the reverse strand, counting down.
TTGTGTTCCACAGTTAGCCATTGTAGCCTAAATATTTATTTGTAATAAATTATATGTTGAATTAAATAAAATATTGCTTTATAAAGCTACAATTTGTAATGTTTACTTGATACTTTCTCATTTAATACAAAAATAGCTTAATCTTTTATGGGTATTTTCACAGTCAAATTTATTTTGTGATTAATTAGATTAATTAATCAAAACATTACGTAAACATAAGTTCTTTTGGTCTGGTTCTCATGAGAACACTTAAACATCTGATTTGGTGCTGATACTACTCATATTGAGACCCACTGCATGTAACAACAACATCAAAAAAAAAAAAAAAATTATAACAGTAATAATAGTATTATTGCACTTTATTTAGTTATGTTTTAAAGTAAAATAATAAACAAAATAATTAATAAAATGTGATAAAAGATAAATAAAAAAGGGTATTAAATAAAAATACAATTATTTTATAGTACACTTAAAAATATAATGCTAATATTTTCTTTCTTTTTTCTTTATTTTTATTTTTTTATTTTTAAGATGAATTTTCAACATTTTCAAATCTAAATTCAGTAGGCATTATTACAGTTAATCAGCCTAAAACGGTGAACTATTATGCTGATTTCTCACTAGAAATAACATCAAAAGTGTAGCAAGTTGGTCAGAAACATACATTTACACAAACTGACCACCAAACGCAACTTATAGATAGCATCTTTTCATGCTGTTTTTTTTGCTCACCCATCACGAAATGGAACTCACAGGATTGTGGGATATCAAAAATCGACCAGATGAACGCTTCTCAGGAGACAGGAAGTGAAGCTAACATTGGATTCGAACGTGCCTTGATGCATTCCTACCTTTAAATGTAATTGAGACTTATTATAGGGTAACCTGTAATCTGTAAACTATTACATTTCCAAAGCAACCATCCCAAAAATGATTTTAATATATTTAATATTATATATTAATATTATTATATTTAATATTATATATGTGTATATATATATATATATATATAATATTTAAGTCTTCATTCTTCAGAAATCATCCCTCAGATCTCTCGGAACATTTTTGCTGCTTAATATTTATGTGCAAATATTTGAAGAATTATTTGATGAACACAAGGTTCAAAAAGACAGCATTTTTTAAAAATAGAAATATTTTGTAATATTATAAATGTCTTTACTATCACTGTTGATCAATTAAATGCTTGCTTGTAGAATAAAAGTATCAATTTACTAAAAAATGACTCCAAACTTGTGAACACAGTAATTTAAATAATAATAATAATAATAATAATTAATATTTTACATATTATATTTTAATAACAATAATAATTATTATTATATTTAGAATGTTATTATTTTGCTAAAAATAGTACTAATTAATCAAATCTAAATTTAAAATTAAAATTGTGCTATTTTACCCAACATTTAAGTATGCAATGTTTTTTTTTTTTTTTTTTACTATTCAGAGTATCATGCCGTTAGCTTAGCAGCAAGCCAAACTCTATTGAAAGGAACTGTGAGTGAAGTCTTTTGTAGTATTATTTCAGATCTGTCACTCATGTTTCAGTTAAAGGAATAGTTCACCCGAAAATTTTGTCAACATTTACTCACCCTTATGTTTTTTTTTTTTTTCAAACCTTTATAAGCTTCTTTCTTCTCTTAAACTCAGAAGAAGATATTATGAAAATGTTGATATCTAAACAGCTGCTGGTAGCCATTCACTTCCATAGTATTGAAAAAAATAAATAAAAGAATAAATAAAAATGCTATGGAAGTAGCAGAAACTCATACAGGTTTGGAACAACTTGAGGGTGAGAAAATGATTACAGAATTTTTATTTTTGGGTGGACTGTCCCTTTAAGATACTCCCTTTCAAGGCAGTAGCCTTTACAATTCACAGACAGCAAGGCAGTTGAGTAGGTCAGATCATGGGCATTTCCTCTTGGTGTGCAGGTATCTCATCCTCTCGTCCTGTGTGTATGTGTTAGTATGCGGCTATTGAAAGAGCAAGCGGAGACCTTTGGCTCCAGACTGCCTCCTCCTCGATTCGGGCCACAGGTCTACAGGCTGCTCCAGCACCGCAGCGAACAGATGGTGAGCACCGCCCAATAATGGGATGACTAGCATTGCACCGTCCCTGCCCTGGTAACTGCTGGCCTGTGCTGGCATTTTCTCATCCTCAACCCCCTCCCCACAGTGATGGCAGCTCTGAGCTCTCGCACTCCTCCAGTATGTAAATAAGCAGACAGAGAAGGCCTGCTTTCATCTAAATATGAATAGAATGAGAGGAGGCCGCTCACAGGGAGACTGAAGAGCACAAGGGGGGCAGGGCCCGATCTCTACTCCTCCCTACAGACTTCTTTGTGACAACATAGACTTAGACCAGACACACTCAAACACATTACAACAATGACGTGCATTTACAGTCGCTCCACAAAAGTTTTATTCCTGCGCATTTAGCGTGACTGTAATGTTGTCCAAATACCTAACGTTGCTCGCATAGTGACTTACTTAAGACTTCATAACACAGGACAGATATTACACAATGACAGTCAATGCATCAATGACAAGACAGAGATAAAAACACACGCTGTACGTCAGTGAATCAGATTAATTCCAGTTAACTAAATAATCTGGATATCTCAGTAATTTAAATAAATTCTTATTGGATGAGCTGTATTTGACAAAAAGAAGTGAAATGAGTCATGGCAACACTTCCCCTCCCCCCATTATTTTAACTCATCAAAATAATTGAACCAACTTCAACTTCATTTTTTAAGTTAATGAGATTCAACTCAGAATTCATAGTTTTTTGAGCAGAATTTTTTTTTTTAATTTTTTTTTTTTTTTTTTTACAATTTTGTAAACACTGATAAACACAAACATTTTTTTTCCACCCATTTACATTTTTATTATGGCCAATTTATTTATTTATTTTTTTTGCAGTCTGCTTTAGTGAAGTATAGTAAATTTAGTATAATCACATAAATTTAATATAGTAAATTACATAGTAAATGTTGGATGCTTGGATGAGCTGTATTTTAAAAAAAAAAAAACATGATCAATAATTCATGGCAACATGTTTTTCCCCATTACTTTAAGTCATTAAAAGAATAAATTTAACCAATTTTAACTTTGTTTTTTAAGTTACATGAGATTCAACTCAAAATTCTAAATTTTTGAGTTTTTTTTTTTTTTGTTACAGTTTTGTAAAATCCTGATAAATGCACACTTGACAACCATAAACAGCCTATATTTAGAAATGCATTTTAATAATAATAATTGATATTAAACATACGTTTTTTGTTACATTTTATTTATTTTTACCCAAAGATCAAAGATTCCTTGCAATAAATACAAACAAGTATGAAGTATAGTAATTTAGTAAAATGTAATAAATTTAATAAAGTTATATGAGATTCAGCTTAGTTTATATTTATACAATTTATAATTTATTTTGAGCAGTTGAATTTTTTTTTTTCTTTTACATTTTGTAAAATCATGATAAATGCACACTTGGCAACCATTAACAGCCTATATTTAGAAATGTATTTTAATAATAATAATTAATATTAAACATTTTTTTTTTAAACATTTTATTTATTTTCACCCAAAGATCAAATATTCTTTGTGGCAAATACAAACAAATATGAAGTATAGTAATTTAGTAAAATGTAATAAATTTAATAAAGTTACATGAGATTCAACCTAAAATTCTAAATTTTAAATTTATATTTATATTTATATTTAATTTGAGCAGTTGATTTTTTTATTTTTTTTATTTTGTAAAATCAAGATAAACGCACACTTGGAAACCACGAACAGCCTATATTTAGAAATGTATTTAAATTATTATTCATAATTATTAATATTAAATGTAACTTCTTTTTTTTTTTTTTTACATTTTATTTATATTTCACCCATTCACATTTTTATTAAAGATAAAATATTCTTTGCACTAAATACGAAAAGTATGAAGTATAGTAAATTTAGTAAAATGTAATAAATGTAATAAAATAAGTACATTTAAGAAAAGTATAGAAGTGTAAATACCAGACAGAGGCTGTGTACTGATAACACTGTACACAATATGCAATAATATTCATATTCAGTGTATATGATTATATCAATTAAATGTATTAAATGGATGCTACTTTATTGGGACGCCCCTATCCTTTCTCCTAACCCCAGCCATATTGAACCTGTTGATCAGCCAGTGTTTACGGTTGCTCAGGCACTACCTTCAAATGGACACCTTTGGGTTTTTTAACCCCTAAACAGTGTATATTAGTACCTTTAGTAGTATTATGTACTCTTACGGTACTATTATGAACCCTTTAGGAGTAAAGAAGGTACAAAGGTGTCCCTTTGAAGGTACCGCCCCAGTGACAAGCTGTTGTATCCCTAAAAATCTCTAAAACTGAATTTTGTATTCTGGGGCCTCTTTTAAAATCTTTAAAGTTTCATTTTGAAGTGCTCCACCTCTTGCAGGCTGATAGAACAACCTTCCAGGCAAACAGCAATGCTTCCTCTTGTGGTAGAATAACAGAGAGTTGCTGATTAAGATGGGTTATGCTGAGAAGTGATAGCAGACGAGCTGTGTTACTGCTGCAGGAAACTCTGCCTGTTTCCTCCCTTGAGCCCCAGAAACACAGTGAAAACAAAGCCATTGATTTGTGTATGGATTAGAAGATCATCACTTCACACCCAAACACAATGTAAGTCTGCTTTTATATATCACTGCTCTTGTTAAAATAGCATTATGATAGAGACGATTTTTAAAAAAAAAAAAATTTTCTGAAGACAATGCAACAGTGCTTGTGTAAAACTCACCCAGTGACAACAGAGCAAGGTTGTGGGTGGTTCCAGGGTGTTGCTGTGTGGTTGCTATGGACTCAACTCAAAGTCTCAATGATGTTTAGGTCTCCCTAACTGGTTGATTGCCAGGGTTAATGCCGATATCTTAGAGAGCAGGGTGGCATAGCCAATATATGATATCACACGGTTTAATTTAAAGGTTATATAAACACATTCATAATAATTACTGAAATCAAATTTATATTACTTTACAGTGACAACTGAACTGTCCTGTCCTCATCTGAATCACAAAGAGCATTTTTATGCTGTCTACAAATGCAAACTTCAGAAGATCACACAGCTGGATTTGCACATTTGCAAGGTCTGTGAAATTAAATGTTTATTAGATATTTGAAGACTTGTTTAAATGTTATAAATGTATATTGGCTGAATGCTGACGTAGATGAGAAAATATTAGAGGGTTTGGCTTTCTATTACTAATAATAGTAAAATAGTAAAAGTAAACGCTATACTTTTATGTTTACCATTTACTTTCCTTGTTCAACAGTTCTGTTTAATAATTTGTTAATCAAAAGTATTAAAGGGGTCATTGCATGCTAAGTTCACTTTTTCATGCTGTTTGAACATTAATGTGTGTTGGCAGTGTATGTACAAATCTACCCTATAATGATAAAAATCCTTGCAGTGGTTTTAATTAATCTGTAAAAATAATATCCCCTTTTTCAAATCGAGCCATTCTCAGATGCCACACCAACAGAGGTTGCTCCAACGATAGTCGATTGACATGAGCGTCTCACCTCAGATCAGTTGTAACAATCAGATCTCATTTGTTTCAATGCCAGAGCAGGGGTGTAAGTTAGACAGGAATATCTCAGACTAAGCGATTGAGGTGTTGTGTTGCTGGATGTAATGATGAACGTAGTGACTGTCATTCACTCCCGACATCTGAGCCGCTGAAGATGCAGTAGATTATGTTTGTTTGTGAAGGGAATGCACCTCCCGATCTACATATATCCGTCTATGTTCGCGCGAATGATTCGTGATCCAGCTTCACTTACAGCAGAAGTGAGTATAAGGTTTTTTTTTAATGAATCTTTGCAAACGCCTTTCCTAATAATGTGCTAGTTAGCAAGTTTAGCGGCTAAATGCGGCTAAAGTAAACAGGCTCGTCACTCCACAGAGAGAAGAGAGGGGCGGGGTGAGCAGAGCTCATTTGCATTTAAAGGAACAACCCCTCAGAATGAGATGATTTTTGCAGATATTTTTCTTACAAAATCACATTGATTCTCTACAGAAGGCCTTTATTCACCCCTATTAACCCCTTATTAAACTATTAATTTCAAAGTTGTTTATTATATCTATAGAAAAAAAATATATTTTAAGTTCATTGTGAAATATTCACATATACAAATATTGAAATATTTGAGAGCGTAAGGAGACTCAGAGTGCTTCATGTGAATGGGCGGAGCTAATTTCTTTTGGAACACTTTGCTCGCTCCCAGTCCCAGTCCTCAGATGAGACAGGAGAGCAGTGGATTTATTGATTTGCTTACTGTATACTATGCTGCTGCCACACAGATCTAATATAAACATGCAATTTCTTTCCCAGCTGTATACCTTAACAGACAAAACCAACTATTTTTGTAACTCATGGGTGTTTTTAACATAAACTTGTGTGTATTTGACAGTTTAAGCGCAATAAGACATGAAAGAGGATTTAGTTTAGTACTTACATGCTGTGTGACAGCCGCTCTCTGTGCGAATGCTTCAGATGTGTGCACTCAGAAAATTGTAAATCAGATGATATAGCTTTAAAGTGCATGATTTTAGCACAATAGACATGGTAATCAAAACCAAACAGATGTTTTTTGGCGGAGTGTCTGAGCTACCAGCTGTAAAGGCAAAGCCCTATTGTGGAAAAGGGGGTGGGGAGCAGCAGCTCATTTGCATTTAAAGAGACATGCACAAAAACAGCGTGTTTCAGAATGCATTTCAAAATGATATAATATATGATCTGTGGGGTATTTTGACACATTCTGGAGACACATGAGACTTATATTACGTCTTGTAAAAAGGGGCATAATAGGTCACAATTAAAGGTTTATCAGCTATTGTTATAAATCAGTTTCCCTATGGAGAAATTGAATAAAATTTGTACTTCCGGAACCGGACTGTTGTGTCCTATAGGAGCTCTGACACTCAGGCATTGGCTTTCTTAGTGCTGTCAAAATAAAAGTCCTGTTTCCAATACATCAGTCAAACTGAACAATGTACTGTTCGGTGCTGATATATCAGTCAACCACTTGTGAAAATCACAAGTCTGGTTGCTTAGAAACTTAAAGGAGAAGTCCACTTCCAAAACAAAGATTTACATATAATGTACTCACCCCTTGTCATCCAAGATGTTCATGTCTTTCTTTCTTCAGCTGTAAAGAAATTATGTTTTTTGAGGAAAACATTTCAGGATTTTTCTCCGTATAATGGACTGATATGGTGCCCCGAGTTTGAACTTCCAAAATGCAGTTTAAATGCGGCTTCAAACGATCACAAATGCAGTTATAAACGATCCCAGCAGAGGAAGAAGGGTCTTATCTAGCGAAACGATCGGTTATTTTCATAAAAATAATACAATTGAAATACTTTTTAATCTCAAACGCTCGTCTTGTCTTTCTCTCCCTGAACTCTGTGTATTCTGGCTGACAGTTAGGGTATGTCAAAAAACTCCAATCGCATTTTCTCCCTCAACTTAAAAAATCATTTCAAAATCATCCTACATCACTGCAGAAGTACAGACACAGTCTTTGCAAAGTGAACATGCAAAGAAGATCAAACACCCTTAACAAAAAAAGGTAAAACAGTGATATAGGACGATTTTGCAGTTGAGGGAGAACATGAGATGGGAGTTTTTCGACATACACTAACTGTCATGAACTGGAACAAAAACAGTCCAGGCAGAGTAAGACAAGACGAGTGTTTGGCATTAAAAAGTATATAAATTGTATTATTTTTTACTAAAATAACCTATCGTTACGCTAGATAAGACCCTTCTTCCTCGCCTGGGATCGTTTACAACCGCATTTGGGATTGTTTAAAGCCGCATTTTGGAAGTTCAAATTCGGGGCACCATATCAGTCCATTATATGGAGAAAAATGCTGAAATGTTTTCCTCAAAAAACACAATTTCTTTACGACTGAAGAAAGAAAGACATGAACATCTTGGATGACAAGGGGTGAGTACATTATATGTGAATCTTTGTTTTGGAAGTGGACTTCTCCTTTAATAGCACACCACTGTAGTGCGAATTGTGCAGAACAACATCAGTTTTAAATTGGCAGTAGTTTACAGAAACATACAGCAAAAGCAGCAAACTTTCACTGATGGCAGGGCGCCTTTTGGTATGCAACATTCCCTCTGCAGTGACATTCTCCACCGGGCCAAAAACAAACAGAGCGCACTTGCTTTAAGTCCCGTCACAAAGCAGCACTGTCAGAGCAGATCAGCCAGCCACGTTCCCCAGCCCGGGCGTTTGTTCTCTGAGACCTCTGCTCGCTGTCAGGAGGGATGAACGTTAACGCTCCCAGAGGTCTGGCGAGTGCCACTGACAGGGGGTTTCTGCCTGCCCTGCCTAATGGGCACAGGAGCTGGAGCGCGTCTGCGGCGCAGGGAGCCCTGCATGCCCGGATTTGTCATTTGTGAGATTTAATTTGTCCAAGAATGAGCCGGAGTCAGAGGTCAGTCGGTTGGAGAGCCGACCTGCTGACAGGTTGACCGTTCACGGGGGGCTAATGAGAGCGCTCGGCCAAGTGAACGGAACAAAGGCAGACGGATTACATGGACTCATTTGTTGACTGGAATCAATAACACCAGTCGCTCGGACTCACATTTCCTCCCATACTCAGCACCGGAGGACTCTATTCATGGAACGTCACACACAGGCTTTTTCAGCGCAAGTGATACACGCTTACTTTTTCACTCTTTGCACGCATGGCGGCTCACGCTGCAGCAGGCGTCATCGATTTTGTGGCTCTTTCCACTTGGGTTGCAGCATTGTCATTGGCGGGCATAAGCGGGGTCCCCCTTTTATGTGCGTCCTTCTTTTTCCACTTGCCCACTCACTATTTCAGTTTAGCTTATTTTCTTTGGCTACTGACCATCACTAACAGGCAGACGGCAATTGAGCCAAAAGCAGCAGTGAAACTAAAGTCATCAAACCCTTCAAATAATGCGTGCGGGTCCTAAATAGATTTATGAGCAAATGTTCAGAACATGTTCGGGCATTTCGCTTCAAAATCTAAAGGAAAAATAAAATATGTTATAATAAATAATGAATAAACACTTTTACTAACAGTGATTTGAATTAAATATTACAGTGATATTATACTAAAACGTTTTTACTATAATATGTGACTCTGGACCACAAAACCAGTCATAAGTAGCACAGGTCTATTTGTAGCAATAGCCAACAATACATTGTATGGGTCAAAATTATCGATTTTCTTTTAAGCCAAAAATCATTAGGATATTAAGATCATGTTCCAAGATATTTTGTGAAATTCCTACCTTAAATGTATCAAAACTACTCATTTTTGATGAGTAATATGCATTGCTAAGAACTTAATTTGGACAACTTTAAAAGTGATTTTCTCACTATGTAGATTTTTTTGCACCCTCAGATTACAGATTTTCAAATAGTTGTATCTCGGCCAAATATTGTCCTTGAAAAAATTACCTTTATGACTGGTTTTGTGGTCCAGGGTAACATTTGGTAAAAAATGATTTACAGTAATAGAAATCTAATGAGAATTACTGATGAGAATTACAAAAATTGCTTTAAAATGCAATGTACTTACATGAATTGTAATATAATAAGAAATGCATTACAGTAATCGAAATCCAAAAATGAGAATAATGAATTATGAATTAAATAAGTAAACTAAAAGGACAAATTATGGCAATGAAAATGTGAAAAATGTGCTGAATTATATATATATATTGCTAAATCAGGCTTAATTTTCACTTATAAACTTACTGTGAGTTAAATAATCGATATTAAGAAATTAAATTATGAAAATGTAATATACTAGATAATTTAAAATCACAATATAGTGTTATTTTAGTATGTTTGAGATACTATTATAGTTTTTATTACCATTTTGAAATTATTTTTCCCCATTGCATTTTAATTTAGTTGAAGTTTTAGTAATTTTTAAATTATGTCTATATAGTTTTTTTTTAAATTAATTATTCATTTCAGCTTTAGTTATTTTTGTACGTCAAGTTAAACTAAATAAAAATGAAAAGTGCTGCCTTCGCAGTTATCTGAAATAAAGTATGTTGATGTCATTTTTCATATATTTTATCTCAGTTAATGTTTATTTTATTACAAATAAAGCTTTTTTTATTGTTTTAGTTAACTGTAATAATCCTGCTACAATCTAAATAACATACTTTTTAAAGAATAATAAAAAATAGTACATATTGTATTTATATGACTGAGATCAGAGAACTGTGAACAAAATATGTAGTTACATTTTTTAAAATATTTATTCAAAATCTCAGGAGGACTTCAAGTAGTTATTTCATGTCCAAAAGGTTTGGCTGACAAAAAAGTTTGGGATTCCCTGCTGTGAACTATAAAAAATTTATTAAGTAAGTCTACATCTAAAACTTGTGAAATGCAGTGTCTCTCTCTCTATGTGTGTGTGTGTGTGCGTGCATTTGTTCCAGTGGAATGCCTCTGATATTGTTCAGCCTGATGAGGTCTGGCTAAAAGTTTTACTGAGGAAGTGCATCAGGACCTAGAGGAAGCCCTTGCCAGTATCCGCCCTCTATCTACTGCACAGGGAAGGGGAAAAAGAAACGCTAATGTAAACACAAGCACAGCCATAAACTGTCTGATTGAACCTGACACAATGTAGAGAGTGTTTACCTTTCACTCTTGTATGCTGATGGATTTTTATTTGCTTTAATGACATCATTTTTGTCCTGTTGTTGCTCTCATGGTCTGAAACCGTGAATGTTTTCGAATCAGAAAGTCATTTTGACGAGCCAAACCGTGACTTCAAACCTGAAAACAATGAAAGAGGAGCTGAGAAATGCTATCAGGGCTTTTAGAGGTCTCGCTGCTGGTAGTGTTCAGCAGGCTTCACTTCACAGCAGGGTGGACTTCACCGTGCCAGCAGTGTGTGCCAGCATTGTCAGCAATGTCAAAAAGAGAAAGAAACAGGGGGGAAAAAGAGAAAAGTATTATCCGAAATGACTGACTAAGAGCTTAGAAGTGAAAAGTCCACTAAACAATGAGCAAAAATGTGTGATTTGTAAGGGAAGATTTCTGCTTGCTCAGGATTAGATAGAACTTGTATCAGTGCTGTGAAGTAGTTTAAAAATGCAAAATAAAAAAAGTCATAAATATCATCTTAATGTTAAGAAACAGCTTCTTTTTCTCATTTAACAAAAGCAAGAAGGACCATTTCAGTCTTTCCTCAAAATTTCACATTTAATTCAATGTCACTTGCCATTTTGTGTAATTATTTGTGAAACTGAATGGCAATTTTACAGTAAAAAGTGTCTTCTGTGATTGCCAGAACTTTACTGTCAAAATACTGTGTCAGCGTTTCAGGCGTTGTGGCATCTTGTCACAAAACCTTTCATTTATTTTCACATTTTTCTATTAAAATGTAACTGTTTGAGTACTTAAACATGTCCCTACTTTAAAATTCTTAAAAACTGACGATACACCTACACTGTAAAAAACAATTTGTTGAGTCAACTTAAAATAATTTGTAATCTGGCTGCCTTAAAATTTTAAGTTCAGTCAACTCAAAAAAAGTTTATTCAACTTGAAATGTTAAATTACACTAAATGACAACTTAGATATTTGAGTTGAATCAACTTAAAATTTTAAGGCAGCTGGGTTACTTACCCATCTGTTAAGTTTAGCAAACACAAATATCTAAGTTATTACTTAGTACAACTTAACATTTCAAGTTGACTAAACTTATTTTAGTTGAGTGAACCTAAAATTTTATGGCAGCAAGGTAACAAATTATTTTAAGTTGACTCAACAAATTATGTTTTTTATTTTTTACAGTGTACACTGTAAAAAACAATTTGTTGAGTCAACTTCAAATAATTTGTTACCTGGCTGCTTTAAAATTTTAAGTTCAGTCAACTCCGAAAAATGTATTTAACTTGAAATGTTAAGTTATGCTAAGTGACAACTTAGGTATTTGAGTTGATTCAACCTAAAAATTTTAAGGCAGCTGGGTTACTTACCCAGCTTTTAAGTTTAACAAACACAAATATCTAAGTTGTTAATTAGTACAACTTAACATTTCAAGTTGACTAAACTTATTTGAGTTGACTGAACTTAAAATTTTAAGGCAGCAGGGTAACAAATCATTTTAAGCTGATTTTAACAAATTGTGTTTTTTGTTTTTTACAGTGTATGTGGAAAAAGTGCACTTAACTGTGCTTTCATGATCATGTTTTTAAAAACACTTTTAAAAAGTGCACTTTGTAGTACTGTCAAATTAAATATTTCCCTTTAAAGTGCATTTTAAGTCATTTTTATGTTTTAATAACCTTTTGTCATGCTTCAAAGAAGTGCACATATTATGATGTGTGAACTGCTTGACTATTATTTTAATTATTTAAATGTTAAACTTAAATATTTTAGTTAATATATTTTAAATGTCTAACTGCAACTTCATCATTTGAAATGTCATTGCAAATATATTTAAATAAATGACATTCAAAAGAAATGACTCGAGTATATTTTAGTTTACTATAAATGCTTGTTAGTACATTCAGCAGTACACTTTAACCATGTTTGATCATACATTAACCAGACTTACATATAAAGATGTACTTAAAGGGAACATTCACCCAAAAATGATAATTCTGTTATTAATTAATCACCGTAATGTTGTTTCAAATCTGTAAGACCTTCGTTCATCTTTGAAACACAAATAAGATTGAAAAAATAAAGACTTTAATCAACAGTTTCAGTCTTTGACGTGTTTCGAATGACATGAATGATGAATAATTAATGACAGAATTTAAATTTTTGGGAGAATTGTTCCTTTAAATCCTACTTAAGAGGGTCAAAAAAAGTACTCTTAAGTTAAACTAACTAAATTAAATATGTAAACTATAATATATTTTCATTTAATTGCAAGTTACATGCAGTTAAGTGTCAATTTTATTATTTCTGTAATAAGTATTCTTTTTTAAAGTATGCTAATCTGTACTTTATTTTCTCAAGGCCTTGCTAACAAAATGTATATATTCTCAGCTCTATAATGGCTGTGTAGTGAAGTACAGAATCAGTTGTGTGTGTCAGTAGCATTTGTCACACTTAACAGGAACTTCCCTTTCTCTGATAGTATGTGAGCTTCCAAACCACTGGAAAGCACCCTGACGTGAATGTTACTACTGGAAGAATGCATGTTGAAAATGTGTGGAAAATATGTTTACTTTAAGGGAAAAACCAGCTTCCTAAATTTCAAGGCTTTAGTCAGGAAATCCAGCACACAATCATCCTTCCAAAAGGATGACTGACTTTACTAAGTCAGTATTATCATGGAAATTTAGATTTAACATCTCAATGTACACTGAAAGAAACCTAAAAATTGTATCTAAATATTATTTAGCATGACTGGGTCAACCTAAATTTATTGATTTATACCAACAAATCTAAATTGTATGGGTGTAATCGGGTAGAAACAGATCTTTAAGGTAACAAGCTAGTATATTTTGTACGTAAAAACAAAAGTTTTAAGTGGGTGTTTTTTTTTCTTTCTTTCTTTTTTTTTTTTTAAACCAGAACAAGCTACAAAGTGGCGAATATTTAAACGCCACCTATTATGCCCCATTTTACAAGATGTAATGTTGGTCTTGGGTGTCCCCAGAATATGTCTGTAAACTTTCAGCTAAAAATACCCCACAGATCATTTATTGTAACATCTGGAAAATGTCATTTTTGGGGTGTGTTTGAAAAAAGCTAAGATCTGTTTTGGTGTGTATCACTTTAAATGCAAATGAGCGTCATATTCCCGTCCCATCTTCAGAAGAGGGCGTAGCATATACATCTCTGCTTAGCGTACCTACAGCAATAAACAGTCGGTAGAAGCAACATGACTAAGAGTGAGAGAAATGGTGTTCAGCTGTACAATTGGGAAGCCAAACACACTGAAAGTGGGGCGAAACAGCACAATGTTACAGAGATCGTGCCGTACTGACCTGTAATCGGCAGCACAGGGAGGATGTGTTTACTAGCAACACCGAACTAACAGCGTGGCACACTGCAAATACTCCCAACACAACCAAATACAGACATGCACTGCAAATACTCTCAAAATGACCAAATGTTCACAACACAACCAAATACAGAAATGCACTGCAAATACTCTCAGCATGACCAAATACTCACAACACAAACAAAAACAGAAACGTGCTGCAAATACTCCAAACACAACCAAATACAGAAAAGTGCTGCAAATACTCACAACACAACCAAAAACAGAAACGCGCTGCAAATACCCTCAACATGACCAAATACTCACAACATGCTACAAATGTTCAAAACACAACCAAAAACAAAAAAGTGCGCTGCAAATACTCTCAACACGACCAAATACAGAAAAGTGCTGCAAATACTCTCAAATACTCACAACACGCTACAAATATTCACAACACAAACAAAAACAGAAATGCGCTGCAAATACTCCAAACACAACCAAAAACAGAAAAGTGATGCAAATACTCACAGCATGACCAAATACTCACAACATGCTACAAATATTCACAACACAACCAAAAACAGAAACATGCTGCAAATACTCTCAAATACTCACAACACACTACAAATATTCAAAACACAACCAAAAACAGAAGTGCACTACATATACTCACAACGCACAACCAAAAACAGAAATGCACTGCAAATACTCACAACATGACAAAATACTCACAACACAACCAAATACAGAAATGACTGCAAATACTCACAACACAACCAAAAACAAAAACGCACTGAAAATACTCACAACACAACCAAATACAGAAACGCTTTACTAAAATACTTTGATAACGTATGCGCACAAATATGGTTTCAGCGTTAGCTAAGAAATGTAACGACATGACATTCACAAAGCAGTCTGGAGTGAAATTATTTGTGCAGACATAAAAATATTTGGGTAGTTTTTGAGGTGCACTACCAAAAATGCATTAAGAACATGAAGGACAACTTACAACCAAACACAACTCGCTAGGGCCAAAGCTATTGCAATGCAGGACTGTCAGTCAGCGGCTGTGGGCGGGGCTTAAACAACGTGATGTCACATTGCTTAGAGAATCAAACCGGCATGCCTAATGAGACTAATTTGGTTTAATGGGGATTACAAAATAAAGAGTGGGTGGATTTTTATCATTGTAGGGTTGTTTTCACACAATGCCAATGCACATTTATAAACATCATGCAAAAGTGGATTTTGTCTAATAGGTCCCCTTTAATGCTGATAGTCAAAGGTCTGTCTATATGACTGTATAGTAAGTGGACAGACTATTTTCAGGTTGCAAAGTATATTTCACATTGCATTTTAGTGCCCAGTTACTATTGGCTTAGTAAAAGTCACAACCCTGATTCTGAGGTTTTACAGTGAGATGTGTTACAGTCACTTTTATAACAAGGAGCTCTACAGGAAAACTCCTGCTATCACTGACCTCTGAGACAAACAAGACTGATCAAAGATCCTGACTGAGACTAAGAGGAAGCACACTATGAATGAGTTTATGATCTCAGTTACAGGGTCAGCTCTATACCTCAGTTAATTGCTTTTTTAATCCATTACAAAAGACAGTATGAATGTACAAGATAAAATGATAAAAAGTAGCTCAGAACTATAACAAACGCAGGTTAATCTAACAGATAAAGTGCATGTCACTGAGGCGGATTCCTGGAAAGCTATTAGCATCCTGTTCAAGCAGGATCATTTTTATAAACAGATGCTCATTAAACACACCAGCAGCAGTCACCCCTCAATAATGAGCATGGATGTATGGTTATGTATGCAGACAGCAGCTCGTTCCAAAGGATTTTTGCCATCAGAGGAGGGTCTGTCCAAATTATGAGTCAGGAACAAGACAGTTTCCTTGGAATCTGTGCCCATTTCCTATTTGACAATGCAAAGAATGAGCCTTTCCTTACTGTGGCCATTTCCCTCTCATATCCTGAGACCACCCTTTCCATCCAGGCTTGTTACAGACTTAACTGTTTCAACACCCGGAAAAAAGCCGGCTCAAAAAGTCTGTAACAGAATAGTCCATTTATTCATAACAATACTAGTGCTGTCAATATATTAGACGTATATCAGCTGACATCCATGGTGGCCGAGAGCGCTCAATGTGCTGCAACATAAGAAAACACATGCAAATAGAAAAAGCACCAGCAAATTAAAAAAAACATCTTCATCAGTTTGATAGCACATGTGCTGCAAATACTCACAACACAACCAAATACACAAACATGCACCAAATAATAAACCAAATTAGTTCTATTATTATAATAAACATGCAAGTAGCACAGACCACAATGGAACCCTTGCGAAAAATAACCACAGTTTTACTACAAGCCAGCTTACATACGCTTCACATTTACAGTAATTGTGTATGTTGTCTGCTAGGCTAAAAATATCCAAAAAGCTAAGGAATCATATGATCAAGATGTGAGCGTGTTGTGAGTATTTGCAGCGTGTTTCTGTTTTTGGTTGTGTTGTGAGTATTTGCAGTTTGGTTGTGTTGTGAGTATTTGCAGCATGTTTCTGTATTTGGTTGTGTTGTGAATATTTGCAGCGTGTTTCTGTATTTGTCATGTTGGGAGTCTTTGCAGTGTGTTTCTGTTTTTGGTTGTGTTGTGAGTATTTGTAGCACTTTTCTGTATTTCGTTGTGAGTATTTGGAGTATTTGCAGCACGTTTCTGTATTTGGTTGTGAATATTTTGTCATGTGAGTATTTGTAATGCATTTCTGTATTTGGTTGTGTGTTGTGAGTATTTTGTCATATTGTGAGTATTTGCAGTGCATTTCTGTTTTTGGTTGTGTTGCAAATATTTGCAGAATGTTTCTGTTTTTGGTTGTGTTGGGATTATTTGCAGCGCACTTCTGTATTTGGTTACGTTGTGAGTATTTGTAGCGTGTTGTCAGTATTTTGTTATATTGTGAGTATTTGCAGTGCGTTTCTGTATTTGGTTGCGTTGTGAGTATTTTGTCATATTGTGAGTATTTGCAGTCCATTTCTGTTTTTGGTTGTGTTGCAAATATTTGCAGAATGTTTCTGTTTTTGTTTGTATTGTGCATATTTTCAGGGCGTTTTGTTTTTTGGTTGTGTTGAAAGTACTTGCAGTTTGTTTCTGTTTTTTGGTTGTGTTGTCAGTATTTGTAGCAGGTTTCTGTATTTGGTTGTGTTGTGAGTATTGCAGAGTGTTTCTGTTTTTGGTTCTGTTGAGTACTTGCGGTGTGTTTTTGTATTTGATTGTGTTGTGAGTATTTGCAGCACTTTTCTGTATTTGGTTGTGTTGTATTTGTAGCATGTTTCTGTATTTAGTCATGTTATGCATATTTATTAATTATGCATACTAAATACTATTTAATTATGCATACATATTCAATATTTTTACTTTTTTTGGCCATTATATCTACCACTAAAATTTAATAGATTAAATAATTTAAATTTGGATTGAATCTTTAGCAAAAACCATTTTTCATACTGTATGTCAGTGGTCCAACTTTTGATTGGCTGATAAATACCAACTTTGAATCAATTAATTAATCAGTGAATTAGGTGATCATGTTAAAATGATGAAAAGCGGCCCAGTAATAAAACAAAAACTTGTAAGTCTAAAGTTATATGCAACCAAATAATCTATTATCAGACAGATGGATCAATCAGACTGAAATAAATTAAATGTAAACACCAATCAGTCCAAATAAGCTCAATAAGAATGAAACTTTGATCTGATTAGTTATGTTTACATGCACTAATTTTCGTCAGACCAAATAAATCCAATCTGATTTCAGATTCTGCATGTTCTTCAATTCACATTATGTATGGATTCATACAATATAAATATATGATTGCAGAAAAAAAAAACGATCTACTTTTTGAACAATTGACCTGTCCTTACCAACCCATAGTATTAAAATTAAATAAATAAATGAGTTAATAAATATTTTCACCATTTTAAAGAATTTATATAATTAATCATACTAAATTTATTTGCATATTAACTTAGAAGCCCAAATATGTACATAATATCATAATATATTAAACAAATGAATGGCTTTTTAACTAGCTTGTCATCTTAAAGCACAAAAAAGTACAAACAAGTTGTGTGAGTTCCTGACAAAGTGGGGCATGCTGGGAGAAAACATCTTTTGGAACTTGTCCCACTCTCTGGTCAGTTTGAGGAGCCAGCTCACTGGCTTTATAAAGTGGAAAGTTTAATGAAGTAGCAGGCGAGGGAATGGTGGGGACAGTTCTCTGCGCTCAGATGGCCCTTTGTAACTCCTGACACCTGCCAGCTGCCTGCTCTTCAAAATGATGGTGCTGGGGGGAGAGGGGACAGCCTCTCTTCTAAGCTGCCTACAGTGGCTGAGGTTGACCCCCTAACCCCTGGTGTCAGACAGGGCCAGCCAATGTTTTCTCTCCTCCCAGTGGGTCTCCAGCTCTTGTCTATGGCTCCTCACAATCCATGCAGAGGCCTGGGAGCCTGCCTGTTTTGGCAGCCCTTTGTAAATGTGCCGGGGATTAGATGGCCCGTGTTTCTGAGTTCATTATGAACTTGATGAATCAGTTCTCAAGTAATATAGATACTGTTATCATCATACTGCAAGGAAAGTTATTTTTTTTTGTTATAAATCTGATCCTGGATGCTGATTGGTCAATACAGTGTTCCAGCTGTGCTTAAATGTATTGAGTGTGTACTTCAACTCTACGGTATTATTGAAAAAATATATATTATTGAAATCAGAATACACTTTCTACATTGTTTAACACTTCGTTTACAAGTTTTGACTTCACATAGTTGTTTTGCAGATTTTAACTGAACCTGTAACTGAGAAAGATGGATTGCTGTTTGCGAGGTAAATTGGGTAATTGCACTAATAGTAGTAAGTGTTTTCTTTGGCAAGTGTTTGCTGCTTGTTTTTAGATATTTGCTGAGGTTTGCAGAGTGAATAGAATCATTTTGAAGAGAGGATCTCAAATAATATGAGTGTGAAAGTTACAAAAGAAAAGGCAAATGTGTGTAAAGTAGATAAAGTAAGGTTTAAGTAGGACTGATATATTTTTTTAATGCTCACCAAAACAGCATTTATTTGAGCAAAAATAAACAATATTGTGAAATATTAGTACAATTTAAAAAAACGATTCTTTATTTGAATGTAATTGTTCCTGTGATGCAAAGCTGAATTTTCAGCTCATTACTCCAATTTTCAGTGTCATCTAAATCAGAAATCATTCTAATGGTACATTTATATGACAATGATTGTACCAAAAACTGAAAAGTTTTTCCTTTTGTCTTTGGTGGATCAAATAGCTAAAAGGCATTAAAACACTCAGAAATACGAGTAAACTGGAAGTAAAAGGGCTAATTTTAGCAAAGAAAATGGGATGGTGACAGTGAAGGATGACATCTATATATTATTCACATATTAGTTGGAAGTGAGAGGGGAAGTTTTGGGAATAGACGAGAATCTCGTTAAAATCAGACACTCTGCACTTAACCAGTCACTTCATATCATTGGAAAACATGATTCCTGATGTTGTGTCAGATGTGATCATCCTGAAACAGTTAAGCATGTTCTAATAAAGTGTAGAGGATAATTTTAATGAAAGCCTACAATTTACAGATGCTCTTAGAATGATAGGAGCTCAGCTTTTATTGAAGAATCTGTTAAACAGATGCAAGACTGTTTAACTAGGGGTGTAACAATACATGTATTCGTACCGAACCGTCACGGTACGGGCATCTCGGTTCGGTGCATGAGGCCTTACAACAAATACAGGCAATTCACCCTCAATCCAGAAGGGGGCGCCCACAGTAATACAACTCTGTTTGATAACCGCCGACAGAAAAACAGCGGATACCATGAGCTGCGCACTTGAAAACAAAGACTTGTGACTTGAAAACTAGACAGTGACCATGTGCTGATTCTGAACGCATCTATCACTGACAAAGGAGTATAACGTTAATTTAAAGGCTTGCGCACTCAACTGTCTGCGAAATGGATCTTTGTGCTCACGTATCCTACCTTTCTCATTCGGCACAAATCCAAATATCCCATAATATTTCCATATTTGCCATGCATCCAAATGCTAAACTATTATTTATTATGTAAATTATAGACTTTGTACTTAAGTCACATTCTAACGGTGACACAGTGAGGCGTTGATGTGTGGTTCACTGTGTTTTATTTTGATAAAGTACCAACTGCGCTGTCAAGTTAGCAATTCTAGAAGCCTGGAACTGATATGTTTTGTGTTTGTGTGCGCCGGCGCAATTACTTCAACTTTCCTTATATCATCAAAATCAACAGAATGTCGCTTTGTGCCATTTGAGTTTCCTTTCTGTCACAAAACTGAACTGAAACTCAGCAAATATAGGCTTCGTCATGTGTTGCACTGTTTTTCCCCTTGTCTATCAGTTAACTAAATTAAATATATTTCAAGTATTTATTCCTTGTATGTATACATGTACTGCAGATTTTATAGCCTATATGTGACATTAATTTAATATAATATTTAGTATTTTCACATGTAGGTGGAAATTCTTTTTAATTTGTACTACTGTCTGTTTAAAATGAATGAAGAGAAACCTAGCATAGTAGATTTGTTTTTTTTTCTGTTGTACCGAAATCGTATTGAACCGTGACCCTCAAACCGAGGTACGTACCAAACCGTGACATCAGTGTACCGTTACACCCCTATGTTTAATGTAGTGTTAAAGGAGAAGTTCACTTCCAGAACAAAAATTTACAGATAATTTACTCACCCCTTGTCATCCAAGATGTTCATGTCTTTCTTTCTTCAGTTGTAAAGAAATTATGTTTCTTCCAGAATTTTTCTCCATATAGTGGCCCGCGAGTTTAAACTTCCAAAATGTAGTTTAAAGGCCGGTTCAAAGGGCTCTATATGATCCCAGCCGAGGAAGAAGAGTCTTATCTAGAGTAATGATCAGTTATTTTCTAAGAAAATGTACAATTTATATACTTTTTAACCTAACAATACAGTTAGGGTATGTCGAAAAATTCCCATCTCATTTTGTCCTCCAGCTTCAAAATTGTCCTATGTCGATGCAAAAGTACCCGACCAAGTGTTTACAAAGTGAACGTGCAAAGAAGATCAAATGCCCTTTACAATAAAGGTAAAACAGAGATGTAGGATGATTTTGAAGTTGAAAGAGAAAATGGGATGGGAGCTTTTCTTCCTTTTCTTCCTTGAACATTGGAATATTCTTGACCACTCAAGCATCACTTCAAAGCATCATCAGCTGTGCTAAAGGGATCTGCCCATATGTTGTTAAGGTTTGTTATTTAAGACATTCATAATAAATATGAATAAAGCAAGATGCCCTGTTTAAATATATGACATTATTTAAACTGCAAAGGTAAAATATAAATGTAAATTATTACGACAGATGTGAAGGCGGAGGAGAATTTATATGTGTGTCACGTTTAGTCGATAAAACATTTCCGCAAAGGATACACCTGTGTATCCTCGCTCATGACTCCTCAGGAAGCCTCCTCACTCCTTGATCTTCGCGGTGCAATTAGAGAATTGAGATGTCCTACAAGATGGCTGAGCTCAATCGGTTTCCGGGTCATAGGATGGAGGACGGAAGAGCAATGAGACGAGGAGGGATATTGAGAAGCACCCAGTGTCAGCTAAGAAGAAGAAGAATAAGAAGTTGACCATGTGACTTTGTAAAGAAACGCTACACATTTGCACACTATGGAAGGCAGATGGGGCCAAAAGCCTTTAAACAGAATGCGTAAAATTTGTCAATGCGCTGTTTGTCCATGTTGAAGTGATAGTTCACCCAAAAATGAAAATTAGCCCATTATTTACTCACCCTCCAGGCACCCTAGGTGTATATGACATCCTTCTTTTTTTTAGACGAATCCAACTGGAGCTAAATTAAAAATTATCCTGGCTCTCCCAAGCTCTATCATGGCATGTTTCTCTTCATCAGTCCAAAACAAGTCCAATAAAGTGCATTTATTCATAATTGAAAGTGCCTCACATGGCTCCGGGGGGGTGAATAAAGGCCTCCTGTAATGAATCAATGCATTTTTGTAAGAAAAATATTTATATTTAAAACGTAAGAATCACTTTAATCTAGCTTGCGCCAACTGGTTGTACACAAAAGCTGTTCTGGGCGGATGACATAGGATGTTGGTGTTGCGCATGCACAGATGAGTCTCGCACAGATCATTCCTTTGCTCCTGTTTGTTTATAGGAGCAAAGGAAGCAAAGTTTCCTTACTTTAGCAAAGGAAAACTAGTCTTCTCTTGGCTTATATCGAAATCCTCTGGCATTTTTCATTTTGTAGTTCTAATTTGCGACCGTTGTTTTGTTGTGGTTTCTCCACGATGTGTTCGTCACTTCTCACCAGCGCATGTGCAATGCTTCACTGTCTTCCGTCATCCGCCTGGAGCTGCTTCCATGTACGACCAGTTGGCACAAGCTGGATTAAAGTGATTATTAGTTTTAAATATGGATATTTTTTTTTTATGGATTATTTTCTTTGTTCACCCCCCCAGAGCCGTGTGAGGCACTTTTTTATTATGGATGGATGCGCTTTATTGGGCTTGTTTTATATATAAAACATACAGCTGTTTTTTTTTTTGTTTTGTTTAGTGATAGTTGTTCATGAGTCACTTTGTCCTAAACAGTTAAACTACCCGCTGTTCTTCAGAAAAAAAAAAGTCCCACAAATTCTTTGGTTTTTCAGCATTTTTGTGTATTTGAACCCTTTCCAACAATGACTGTATGATTCTGAGATCCATCTTTTCAAACTCAGGACAACTGAGGGACTCATATGCAACTATTACAGAAGGAACATATGCAACTATTACAGAAGGAACACTCACTGATGCTTCAGAAAGAAACACAATGCATTAAGAACCGGGGGGGTGAAACAGCAACAACAAGAAAAACAGCTGTGGATCATTCAGGTAACAACACAGAATTAAGAATCAAGGGGATGTAAACTTTTGAACAGGGTCATTTTTATAAATTCACCTATTATTTTCTCTTGTGGACTTTATGTAAAGGTCTTTTATGTGAAATATCTTATTCAGGTCAGTACTAAATAAAAAAAGAAACATGCATTTTGTATGATCCTTTTTATTTTGGTAAAATAGCTAACATTTTGCAGAATCTGCAAGGTGTATGTAAACTTTTGACCTCAACTGCACATTTTAAAAAATCAGCAGACAAATGGATAATTGTGCCCATCACATATGGTGTTTAAATGAAATGTACACTGGCATATAAACATTTGCTCTTTTATGCTCATAAAGGGCAAACGGAATCCAGTGAAGTCCCTGCTGTTACTGAAGTGCCTTTTGCACTGAGGTTTTGTGCAAAGGTTCAGTGTTTTTACCTGCCTGAGGTGTTTTCCAGATGATTTTTTCTTTCTTATAATTGAGCAAAACATATCAAATACATTTTTATATATTTTATATTATACAAGGCTGTACAACAAGATTTTAAATTAACAACAAAGATGTTAATTGTTAAAGAAGTTGAATGGTAATTTCATTTCAAAGTAATTTTTTTTTAACATTTTACTATTCAAGTATTTTGAAATCTGGGGGGAAAACTACTTGTAAAGCATTTTATTTCTAATTCACATTTCTGCTTCCCTTACAGTTCGCATCTAGAAAAAGAAAAAAAAAATCCTGTTTTCAAAGATGCCTTATAAGGTTATGTTTTATCTTTTAAATATTTACTTTGCAATGTCTGCAATGAGTATTTATTATTCCTGTATCTGGCGAAAGACGTACTTTAACAAATCATGACGAACAATATCATGCATACTTTACACAAGAAGACCATTTTGGCACAGCTCTACATAAACAGTTCAAATTTCAACAAACACCTTTTCCTATTGACACATCAGACAGGGCGAGATCTCACAGGACGGGTGACGGGCCAGCAAGATGTGCCTGAGTCTGTAAATACTGGCGACTTAAATTACATCTTCAGCACATGAAGGGCTGGGAAGTGATGTCAGGCCCACAGCTGTCATGCCTGAGCAGTAAAACTAGGCATACGAAGGCATACGAGCGAAACGTTACCTCATTAAAAGCCGTCTGATACAGGAAAGCATGGAAACATGCAATAATGGAAAAGTACTTCCAAAGAAGAGCAACATCATTTTGTATAATTTTATATCAAAATATAGCTGTTTTCACTGGAAAATTAAATGAAAATGAAAAAAAGATTTATGCATTTAATCGCTGTTTTTGTTTATTCCAGTGAAATAAATGAGGTTCTTATCTCATTTAATAAGGAATTACTTAATTTCTTTAATGTCTACCCAGTCGCAGGCCCAAACATGATGAGTGTGTTTAATAACAGAAATGTGCAATTTTTCATGTTAAGGTTTCCTGCAGCTCTTCAGATGTTTCCTTTAGAAGCGAACCTATCAATGACGGGGCTTTTGTGGAGAATCACAGTGTATAAAAGTAGGAAGGGTGATAATGGATGTGGCTCTTGTGCTCCTCTCAGAAGGGGGAACGTTCCATCATTGGGCTCCTATAGGACTGCGGTGTGTTGCCAGAGACAGCTGGTTAGCTGCATCCTTTTCTGCAGATCCCATCATCTTCTCACTGTGGGTCAGAGTAAATGAGTTCTCCCAAAGGTCAAAGGTAGCGCTCCCCTTCCCAGGAGTCCACCCAGCCAGAACAACATTCCCTTGAAACAGGAAGGGAGGGCATTGTCCATATGTTGTCTTCACTCACAGGGCACGGACCTGTTAAGCTGTGACGTTCAGTTAAGAACCGTGAGGTGTTTGAATCCATACCTTTTAGGGAAGTCGAAATATGATATGACATTATTATGTCAACCTTTGCATCCTAAAGGATAAACTTGGCAGAAAAGCTCAAGTAAGTATCCATATGCTGGTTAAACACCCAAAACCAAAAGCGGGCTCTGTTCCAAAACGAAGCGAGCAGCCTTTTTGCCTACTACTTACATAGACATCCTGTCTGTACTTCAAAAGTGATTAAAAACGCAACCCATGTCAAGTACTTTTCCATTCATTTTTTCCCATAGGGAAAGGCTTTGTTAAAGAGTTACAAGTCATTAACCAAACCAACCAGCTGTGAGGAGAATCACAACATGAAAAACTTTGATGTGAAGCAAAAAAGTATTTTGAAAATCATACAGAAAGATTAATGGCTTTAATGAGGAAAAGAACTACAATCACATGAAGCACTGAGGATGACAACCAGATTAACAATGAGAGATAACTATAAAACTACGGATTTAAAGATACTGATTACATATGTATTTGACACTCACAATTTCAAGAGCATTTAAAGAGACTGGTTCTGTTACATCATTTGAAGTGGTTCATAAAACTGGCCAGGTCTTCTGGTCACAATTCTCTGATTGGTGGAGATTTCTTTGCAGAATTATAGGTAATGTAGTTTTTCACCAGGTACTGCACTGTTAAACAGGATTATTTGAAATAAAGTGAGCTGATGCTTCATCGAAGCATTTGTCATCAATTAGCAACAAGTCTGTCTTTAAAGGAGAAGTCCACTTCCAGAACAAAAATGACATATAATGTATTCACCCCTTGTCATCCAAGATGTTCATGTCTTTCTTCAGCCGCAAAGAAATTATGTTTTACTGAGGGAAACATTTCAGCATTTTTTCTCCAATTTTTTTTTTTTTTTTTTCTCCAATTTTACTCTGCCTGGACTGTTTTTTTTTTCAGGTTCATGACAGTTAGTGTATGTCGAAAAACTCCCATCTCATGTTCTCTCTCAACTTCAAAATCGTCCTATATCACTGTTTTACCTTTTTTGTTAAGAGTGTTTGCTTCAGCAGCGATGTAGGATGATTTTAAAGTGATTTTTGAAATTGAGTGAAAAAAATACGATTGGAGTTTTTCCGACATACCCTAACTGTAAGACAAGATGAGCGTTTGAGATTAAAAGGTATTTTTAAAATGAAAATAACAGATCGTTTGGCTAGATAAGACCCTTCTTCCTTGGCTGAGATCGTTTACAACTGCATTTGGGATCATTGTATGGAGAAAACTCCTGAAATGCTTCCCTCAAAAAACATAATTTCTTTATGGCTGAAGAAAGAAAGACATGAACATCTTGGATGACAAGGGGGTGAGTACATTATCTGTAATTTTTTGTTCTGGAAGTGGACTTATTCTTTAAAGGAAACATATCTTGAAAATCTGGCTTTTCCCCATATTTAGATACTTTAATCGATATCTTCCAACCCAGAAAATGTGAAAAAGAACAGCCCAGTCACTTGTTTTGGTAAGCCTTTCTCTGCAAGCTTGGTAAAAAAAAACGGGTGTGTCAGATTTATCTTTTACCATGATTTAGAAAGGTGATCTTATTATAATATTACTGCACCTTAATCTGCACATTTCTACCCATGGTGCTGCCATTTTGTTTGTAGCAAGCGACAGCAGTGTACCAGTTCAAATGCCATTGTGAAAGTTCGGGGAAAGCTGTCATTGGCTACACAGACAATCACTGAACACTATTTAGAGTCCCAGCCTTAGGGGAGACAGGAGAGCAGTGGATTTATTGATTTATATACTGTATATTACACTGCTGCCACACAGATCTAATATAAACATGCCATTTCTTTCCCAGCCGTTTACCTTCACAGACATAAACATCGTTTTTGTAACTCCTGTGTTTTTAACATAAACTTGTTAGTATTTGACAGTTTAAGCGCAATAAGACATGAAAGAGAACTTAGTTTAGTACTCACATGCTGTGCGACAGCCGCTTTCTGTGTGTTCGCTTTAGATGTGTGTGCTCAAAAACATGATAATCAACAGATGTTTTTCAGCAGAATATCTGAGGTACGAGCTGTAAAGGCACAGCTCTGTTCTAGAAAAGGGGGTGGGGAGCAGCAACTTATTTGCATTTGAAGAGACATGCATGAAAACAGTGTGTTTCTGCTTTAACTCAAAACAGGCATTTTCAAAATGATATAATAAAAGATATGTGGGGGACTTTGAATTAAAACTTCACAGACACATTCTGGAGACACCTGAGACTTATTTTACATATTGTAAAAAGGAGCATAATAGCATAATAGATCACCTTTAAAAGTTAATGAGTTATTATTAAAAATCAATTAACCTACATAGAGAAAATGGGTAGTAATTTTACTTTCAGATCCCAGTTGTTGCACTTCAGAAGCTTAAAAATAGACAGTACACACAAATATTAGGGGTTTTTTTTTAACTATATTGATGGATAACTTTGAGTATTGAATTAATTATCAGTTTATAATCAGAATCTCTGTAGCTTCATCCGTCATCTTGGATTTTCTTTCAGTTAGCCCGTTGCAATGCATTCTGGGATTGCCTTCTCTGCAAAAGACACATGCTGCCTTGGAATCTGGCAGAAATGGTTTCTTTAAACTCAGCCTTTATGTAGGAAGCTAATTAAATAATATATAATACTGAATATATAGGGAGCTTGCTATATGTTATTATATGTTGCTATATGTTATATATTAGTGCCCGCCCACTTTCTCATTAGCCTTGGTTCCATATGTATTTTTTCCATTGATTATGACATGGATTTCTAAATAGTCTTTATTAAAGCATTTTAAGCCATGAATCAAACCAACCAGCTACAAGGTGAATAACAACATTATGGAAGTCCATTTCGGCATCTAAAAAAAGCAAAAAAGTAGTTGCAGCTTGTATCTGACAATTTTAACTTTTTATCTCAGAATTGTGAGTTTACATATCTCAACTTTGACTTTTTTTCCCAGAATTACATGATATAAACTTGTAATCACAAATAATAAAGTCAGAACTGCATGATATAAAGTCGCAGTTATATAAACTTGAGATGTAAACTCAATTATTTTAATTAAAGTCAGAATTTGTGAGATAATCTCGTAATTGCGCATTATAAAGTCAGAGTTGTGAGATATAATCTCCCGAGTGTCTTTTTTGACTTCGGCATTTGACTCTTTGCCGAGAGTTTTATTGACAGGCGATCTGACCAATCGTAATGCAGAATCTGCCATTTTGTGCAACAAACAAATCAGACAGGAGAGTAGACTAACGTCAGTGGATATTTTTTACTTGGGAGAATGAATATCTTCATTGTCATGCTGAAAAAATGCCCAACAATGCAGGCAATGAGGGGAGGGTAGCATCTGCAGTTTCAGTTTTTTGTATTACATCAGACAGTGGTGTGTGAATTCATGACAGCATTGATAAAGCACAACTTCCTCACACCTTCTGCACTCATACATCCCTATATAAGAGCTTTACTACCACTGAACCTCACTGTGGGAACCAGGCACTTCTCACTGTACTCCTCCTATAGCAACACCAGAACATTTTAGATGCTTTTGGGTCCGAAATGATTGACTTGGTCTCTTGAGACCAGAGTATGGATTCCTAGAAGTCTATATTTTGTAAATATGGGCCTTGGAAGAGGTTAAATGAGTTTATTGTGCTTTGGCTACAGCAGGTAATTCTAGTGGTGACAACAACCATGCATGCCACTTCCGCAGGCTGCGTTGTACTCTGTGAGATAAAGTGTCACTCTTTTCATAGCTTTTGCCTTTGAGACACTTGCATGATATTTCTCCAGCTCTTTTTGTAGCAAAAATTTTCTCATCAATAAATGAAAACTTAAAGTGAAGACCTGATTATTTCAGGATCTTTGTCACAAGTCTATTGTTTTTTAATGTTGGTGCTACTTCTGCTATAATTTCACACTTAAAACAATAATTTGGTATTCCTCTTGTACTATCGTCCTCTTTTATGCCAAGTAATAAGTCACCTTCCAAGTGGATTCATTGCATTAAGATTCAGTAGGCTATAAAATGCATTTAACTATCAGGAAATTAGTTGTCTTTAAAAGGTTTGGTTCAATATACTTTTGTTTAGTAACTTTCAGGAGGGTGTACTCATTTTTGCAACACAACATTTTATTACTTTGATAAGAAAATCTTATTTTGCAGAATAATTTTGACATTCTTCTTTGGTAATTGCGCAAGCAGGCTTGTTGCAACATTATATCTCCAAAGAACCCTCTAGGTAAAGAGGAATTGCTCAATTTGTTTAGTTTTAGAAGGGGTGTACTCATTTATGCAATGCACTGCATATTATGATGGAAATATAAATATAAGTGCTTAACAATTTTATACAGGATTACAAAACACTTTGGAAATCATGCCAAATAGTGCAGAAAATTTATCAGAAGGGTCATTTCAGTGACATTTCCAAAGCAACAGTTATGGCCGGATGGTCGCACCACATGACATTTTGACACTTTGAATAACAGAAAAATTACAAATAACTAATCTTTTTTATAAAAAGTTAAAGTGGCTCCATACATAGGAGAGGTACTTCATATATATGGCATCTTTTCAATGCATTTAAACACATTTTTAACTGAAAAAAATGCGGACAGAAAATTTAGATGTCATGTCACTGACCCATATATATACACACGTTGTCTTTCAAAATCACTTTCCCTATGGAGAAAATGAGTTTTCACTTCCAGAACCCGACTGTAGCGCCCTACATTCAGTGGCCATTCGCCATCCTCTTAGAATGAGCATCTGTACCAACTTTTCCAATTGAGGCTTAACATCTCCAAGTCCTTGTTTTGCCCCACGGCAACAGCCGGCGTTCCACTTCAGCAGGACGGGCGTGCAGCCATAAACAGCATCACTCCTCACCGACCAATATCGCTCCCTAGAGTTTGCTCTGCATTATTGTTAGAGTGCAACTGTATATGGAAGTAATAAATAGCCTTTTTTCAATTCCATCAACAACTGGACATAACTAGCTTGTTCATCTTGGTGTCAGCTTTTAACAGCTCAAACTGACCTCAGCGGCAACGTCCCAAAAGCAAAGAGACGGAGCCATTTCTATTGTGACGGGGCAACAGGTGTGAGGCAGGTGCCCAAGCGACAAGCCCGCTGCTCAAATATGAATGAGTTTCTCCGGTGCTTAACTGCTGTCTTGTGGTTAGAGCAGTTTTGGCGCCAAAGAAATAGAAAACGGGGGAAAGTATGAGTATGTGTTATTTGTTAGCCAGCTGTCCACTCAGTATGCAAGGAGTAGAAAAAAAATGTTCATTTAAAACTTGTAATGGGGTTTTGTATTTCATGTGGTTAGCTGTTTAAATATTGATTCTCGATATGGTGATACAACCACAACGCATTTGTTCGGACACAGGTCAGACAGTGGTACAAAAGGGTGAGTAACCCTAATACCCCTTACATCTTATCATTATTTACTCACCCTTGCTCCAAACCTGTATGAGTTTCTTTTTTTTATGCTGATCACTAAACACGATTTCAAACAGTTGCTGGTAGCCATTGACTTCAGTAGTATTTTTTTGCCCTTCATACTATGGAAGTCAGTGGCTACCAGCAACTGGTGTTTCAAAACATCTTTTTTGTTCAACAGAATAAACAAACTCATACAGGTTCAGAACAAACTGAGGGCGAGTAAATGATGACAGAATTTTTATTTTTTTAGGAGTGAACTATCTCTTTAAAATGTTGTGATCTTTAAAATCACATAAAGTGCAAATTCACCCTATGAGTTTTCTAAATGCACGTTGTTGACATTATTGTGAATGCTTCATTTTTACACAGAGTGTGATTAAATTGTAAATTTTTGAAAAATTATAATTATACATCATCCGCTGGAACACCACTCTCTCGTGAAAGTGCATACGACAGTTATCGGAAGCTAGAGATTATGATTTGTAAAGTTTTAAATATGGATACATTTATTAAGCCCATGGAGGCATGTGGAGCACTTTTTATGATGGATGTGTGCACTTTATTGGACTTCAAAATCCCGACACCCATTCACTGCCATTATAAAACCTGGGAGAGCCAGGACATTTTTTTTAATATAACTGACTGTATTCATCTGAAAGAAGAAAGTCATATACACCTAGGATGGCTTGAGGGTGAATAAATCATGGGGTAATTTTCATTTTTGGGTAAACTAACCTTTTAAGCATACCTAAAAGTGTGCACTTTCATGACACATTTCTTAGCACACAAGTACACTTTTAAGTGCAGTTTGTAATAATGTAAAATTAAAATAAATTTTTTTAAGGAGCTTTTAAACCAGCATGTTTTAATAATCATTTGTAAAAAGTACACTTATTTTGATGTGTTGACATATTAAAGCACATATTAAGTGCTATACTTGGTTAAGTGTAGTTTGTTTAAAGATAATATATTTTAAGTTTACTAAATAAATATAGCAAATGTATCATTACAAATATTTAAAAACCTGACATATAAGCTTTGATATAAATGACATTAAGTTCAGTTTATCATAATGCTTGTCCATATGTACAGCAGTACATAAATTTACAGGTAATTTACTCACCCGCTTGTTCATGTTCATGTCTTTCTTTTTTCAGTCATAAAGAAATTATGTTTCTTGAGGAAACATTCCAGAATTTCTCTCCATATAATGAACTTCTATGGTGCCCGCCAGAACTTCCTAAACACAGTTTAAATGCAGCTTTAAAGGACTCTAAACAATCCCAGCCGAGGAAGGAGGGTCTTATCTAGCCAAACGATCAGTTAATTTCCAAAATAATTTACAATTTACATACTTTTAAACCTGAAACGCTCATCTTGTGTATTCTCTAGGATGCACATGTGTGTAATCTGGATCAATACAATTAGGGCAAGTCGAAAAACTCCCATGTCATTTTCTCCTCCAACTTCAAAATAATTCTACAACGCTGTTTTACCTTTTTTTTTGTAAAGATCATCTTTGCACGTTCACTTTGTAAACACTTGGTCGGTGATGGGAGATGAGATGGGAGTTTTTCAATATATTCTAACTATATTGCCCCGGATTACATAGAGTTCACATGTGCATCACAGAGAATAGACAAGATGAGAATTTGAGGTTAAAAGTATAAAAATTGCAATTTTTTTTTTTTTTTTTTTAGCAAAACCAATCATTTTGCTGGATAAGACCCTTCCTCTTCCTCAGCTGGGATCGTTTGGAGCAGTGGTTCTCAAAGTGTGGTACAAGTAGGAAGCTGGTATGCAATCACTAAAGGAATCACTAAATTAAATATAAATTAATGTTAAAACACAATACATTTAATCATTATTTCAGTTCTTTATTTACCTGTTTGTAAGCACAGTGCAGTGTTAATGTTCAAACTGTGTATTTACAATGTTAAAGTGGCCGACAACAATAAATATCCTTATAAGGAATAAAACAGCCTCATTTTTGAACTGTGGAGAGCTGTAACTGAATAGTTACGCCTACTATGCTACTGTATTTTAATGTCGGTCATTATAGAGGTACTTGGGGAGCCAAATATTTTCTGAGGTGGTACTTGGTATAAAACGTTTGAGAACCACTGGTTTAGAGCCCTTTAGAGCTGCATTGAAACTGCATTTTGGAAGTTCAAACTCGAAGTCCACTAAATGGAAAATGTTTTCCTCAAGAAACATAATTTCTTTACGACTGAAGAAAGAAAGACACGAACATCTCAGGCGACAAGGGGGTGAGTAAATTATCTGTAAATTATCTGTTCTGAAAGTGAACTTCTCCTTAAAAGTACAGCATTTCTGTAATATGCAAGCCCACTCTGTCTAAAAGAGACATTGGGCCTTAGTAAACATTTCCAATAATTATTATTATGCATGTTAATAACAGCTATGTAAAAGATAAGTTATAGCATTAGCCATCACAATAAATTACAACTGCATTTTGGTATTTGTTCAGCTTTTGAAGTCTTAGCATTTAAAATATATTTGACCACATGATATTATGGCTTGACTGATGGTTTGACATAATTTGGCTATTTCTAAAGCCATAATTGCTTATAAACCCACCGACTGCACTGGGAATTTGTGTGGAGGGTTAAAGAGCTCTATTTGTGAATCATGTAAAGGTTTGCCAGCTCCTAAAGAGAGGGTCGATCCTCTCATGCAGCACATTTGAACTCTGTGACTCTTTAACATGAATACGCTTGTGTTGCGATCTAAGGAGATATGCTATTTATATAAAAGGCTGTAGCCTAACTGATTTTCAGAACTAGGCTATACTCTGCTAAGGCACTTCAACTTTATTAATTACAACTTGCTTATTTATGACACACAACCTTATGTATGTGTTACAACTTATGTAATGAATGCTTGTGCAATCATCTTCAAAATATTTGCCACTTTTATTTTTAATTTTTGAAGCTCCTTTAGGAAAGAAAAAAAAAAAAAAAACAAGATTAGACTATTTCTTAAAAATTGCTCTTATATGGGTCATTCTATAATTAGGGGTACATTTAGAACTTTTTTTGTGTGAAGAAAAAAGTTTTCCTTTTTCCAAAAAACACAAACATGACCTTACATAGCAGCTTTGAATCAAAGTTCTATATAAATAAAGGTGATAAGGTGATCTGTAGTAATATGAGCATAAAATACATCTATGTTTGCTACTGTCCACCATGTTACCTTTACAGGGTAACACAGTTGACAGGTAACTTAGTTGACATTTTTAGTGTTTTGGGCCTATACTCAACATGGAACCCTAGAACTACTGAGCATATGGTATGTTTAGAAAAATATTTTCATAAAACTTTTTGCAAAAAAACAAACAAACAAAAATTGCAGCAATAATACTTGTGTAACACTGTTGACAGTCAGTTAATCCACTCTTGACACAAGTTTGCTAGTTAAACCAATATTAGGGGAAAGAAAGCGAACATAACTTCTAGTGTTTCATCAATGTGCTTCTAGATGAAATATCATCATACTGTGCAAATTATGCGAAAATGGGACAAACCATTCCTTTTGAGGGGGGTTTTCTAGTGAGCAAATTAGTTGACAATGGTTTTTCGGACACAAATAAAACAAGTTACATCAAAATAAACACTTATTATTTTTGAAGTGCACACCCAAATGTCTTGATAACCTAATCTAACTGAAGGCAAAACTATGAAATTAATTTACATTTAAGGTCATTTTCATGCTTAAATGCATAGTAGATTGAGCAACTTGAACATTTTTGAACAAAATATATGGCTTTTTCAACTTATAGAAGTTTGATTGGGAAAAATATAATTGTGTACTAGAAAATTAAGCATCTGGGCTTTATATTGACAAAAATAAATTAAAAATATACTTCACGGACATGTGACGTACCCACAATTATAGAATGACCCATAGAAGCCAGCCAAAAGGCAAACATGGTGACATCTACTAAAACTAAAGTAGCAAAATTATTTAAAATTCATATCTCCTTCGACCTAATTGTGGTATTTGGACAAATATTTAGTTTAATATTTTAATGCAGTGCATTAAGTTATAAATAATGTACTACAAACGACCCAGGGCTCTGGCTCTATTACTGAGGAAAACATGTAAACAGAGTAACTGCGCCCTCGTGTGGATCCACACAGAAATTCATCTCATTCATTCAATTCTGAAGCTATCCATAACACCACAACAGTGAAATTAAAACTGCAGATTTGTCTAAAAAAAAAAAAACACAAAGTAAAAAATATTCGACAATTCAGACACCATTTAAACATCTCAATACCACCGCATCAAATAAATTATCCAACCAAGCGGTATTTATTTTAACGAATTTTTTTGAACACTAGTTAGGGTTAGCCTTTTTTTTTTTTTTTTTTGGTAAAGAATCATTAAAAACATGCATAGTGATTTCTTAAGGATCATGTGATGACGCTGGAGTAAAGACGCTGAAAATTCATCTTTGCATTACAGAAATTAATTACATTATAAAATATATCAAAGCAGAAAAAGGTTATTTTAAATTGCAAAATATTTTCACAATATTTCTGTTTTTATTGTATTTTTTTTGTAAATCCAGCTTTGGTAAGCATAAAGAGATTTATTTCAAAAACAGACCTCTTACAGACCTCAAACTTTTTTTTTTTTTTTTGGAGTGTACATGATTAGTTTGATATTTTGTCTGATGGAATGAAATTTATATTTCAAGTGTGGCTAACACTATGCATCATAGGTATCTGCATACCTATCCAAAAGTTTATTTGACTTTATGAAGTCAGTAAGAAGCATAATAACAATTACAAACATGGAAACAGAGTTGAAATTTAATAGGACACTCTGTAAAAATTGTCCAATTTATTGTAATAGATCTGAAGAGCCTAAGACAGCATACACTCTACTTTTCTTTAAGGCTGGCATATCGTTTTCTTTCCAAAAGAGAGCTTTTGAAACGTTACCTGACGCCGTCCAGATCTAGTTACACAACACAAACTCCAAACAGCCAGACATCACCTGCGGCTCGGTCAAAACAGACCCTGACTGCTCAATGGAAAGCTGGATCCTTTGTAACGAGGCTTTCACAAGCGTCTCTTTTCCAGGGAGCAGGTTGGCGTGTCCTTTGTGGTTCAAACACACCTATCAGGTGGCAGAGCAGCCGTCACACACACACCTGTTACCTGTTTCACTATTGACCTCCACGTGGCATCTGCTACCCAACACAATACAACACAAAAAATATACAGTCCCATTCACTAGATAGGGAAAGTTGAGACGGCTGACTTGTGTTGTTATGGTGTAGTTAAAACACGCCGTGTCTCCTCCTGTTGCTACGTCAAAAATACATGAGACGCTGCATAATTACTGCAGTGGGATATTTCAGTCCTGAATTATGACCGTCACTAAAAAAGAATTATTAAACATTGGAGTGAGAAATGTCTGATGACCAAAACAAAAACAGTAACACACACAAAATGTGTTTTCAAATTTATTTTAAACAATTAATCAATACAAAAACCCATCTAAAGTGGAAACAATTAGGTAAAAAAAAAAAAAAAAAAAAAAAAAATACAAAAAAAATTAATGCAACATACAAAACAAATATGGACTTCAAATAATAGAAAAATAGAAATTAATACCAAAGTGTTACAAAAAAAAAAAAAAAAATTGGTCAACTTTTTGAATCTCATTTAGATTTTTTTGGTGTTTTTGTTGTTCCTTTCTTCTGGGGTGTAGAGAGCTCTTTGCTGCATAAATCACAGACCCAGCAACCTGTGAGTGAGAGGGAAAAAAAGAAAAAAGAAGAAAAATATTTAAGTAAACATTTATTAGCAAAAATATAAGACAGTATTTTATGCCATATCAAATTCATATTATAAAAAAAGTACTTAATGACCTCTAAATAAATAAATAAAAATAAATAAATAAAACAATTTTGTGTTTCAAGATGACAGTCTCTGTCTTGACAGTTGCTATATTAAGTAACTAAAAAATGTTTTATGTAAATGTAAAATGCTTTTCTCTTTTACTTTATTAACTTTAAATCAAAAATGACCATTTTTGATAAGACTTGTCACAAATTGTCACAAAAAAATAAATAAATAAAAATTAAAGCTGACCTTTTGAACTCTATTTCAAGTATTCATTATTTTATGCATATCTAATTCCTATTATAATAAAAATACTTAAATGTCCTCAAAATAAATAAATTAATAAATAAAAATTAAAATAAGTAAATAAAGCTACATTTTTGTGTTTCAGGATGACAGTTTCCTTAGTGACAGTTGCTACCAATTAAAAAATCTGTTTTATAGCTTTTACTCTTTTACTTTATAACTTAATTCCTTAAAAAAAGTACGTAATAAAATAAATAAATAAATACAATTAAATTCAAAATTAAACTAAATAAAGCCATTTTTGTGACAGCTACATTAAGCAATTAGAAATTTTTTTTTTTTTATAGCTTTTACTCTTTTACTTTATTAACTTAATTAAATTTTTAAAAACAAAATATTTTTTATTCAACATGGATGCATTAGCTTAAGTGACAGTTTTTGACAAGACTTGTCATAAAAAAATAAAAGCTGCCCTTTTGACCTATTTAAAGTATTCAGTATTTTATGGCACTTTTAATTCATATTATAATAAAAAGTACTTATTGACCTACAAATAAATAAATAAATGAAACTAACAATTAAAATAAGTAGTCATTTTTTGTGTTTCAAGATGACAGTCTCTATTGACAGTTGCTACATCAAGCAATAATAAAAAAAAAGTGTTTTCTAGCTTTTACTTTAACTTAAAAAATAAATAAATAAGACATTTTTATTCAGCAAGGATGCATTAACAAAGTGACAGTGACAAATTGTCACAAAAATAATAAATAAACCTAAACAATATTATAATAAAAGTAATTAACAATGACCTGAAATAAATAAATAAATACATTTTATTTTATGTTCCAAGATGACAGCCTCTGTATTGATGGTTGCTACATTAAACATTTTTTTTTTTTTAATGTTTTCTAGATACTTCATAATTAATTTTTTAAAATATAATATTTTTATTCAGCAAGGATGCATTAAAATTAATCCAAAAGTTTTTGACAAGACTTTTAAATTGTCACCAAAAAAAAATAAATAAAGAAAAGGTGTTGTTTTAAACTTTATTTAAAGACTACTTATATATATATATATATATACACACACACACACACACACACACACACACACACACACACACACATATTTATATTTATATTTATATTTATGCCAGTGTATTTCCTAAATTCACTTTTTAATTTTTTTTGTATTTTACTATTTACGGATTAGTATAAAAAGCTCTGTTAATGATGTGACGGAACCAAAGCCTGTTTTCCCTTACGACAGGCTTCTATGGGGTAGAAAAAGCTTAAAGGGAAATACTGTATTTATTCATTCACACAAACATATATGAGAAAGAGTGTAACTCAGAGACTCACCCAGAGGAATGGAGTCCATGCCCACACAGAAGGTGTGGAAACCTCGGTCACACTTGTCACAGAACATCATCTCCTCCTCGTGGTGCGGCTGCTCGCACACCGTGCACGTCTTGCACTCCATGCACTGCCAAGGATACATCTTGATCTGGGACACCAACTCCACACTCATGTCCAAACAGGACGGGTGACCTGAACACAAAACCAGGCCTCTCATCATCTCCGCTATACACTTAGGAAATGGTATTTGAGGTATCAATATCAAAACAGTATCTTTAAATCAAGACAAAAGAGACTGTGATCCTGCAGTGTGGTATAAAGAACATAGTAAACGAGTTAAACATATCTTAAATTTGATTTTTGTGATTTTCTGTACTTGTTTTAAACGCTGCCAGCTAAATCGAGAGCTAAACAAATTGTAAAAACTGCATTAGTAAGAAAGAGTGTGGACTTACCGCTGTTTTGGCATTGGGAGCAGTGGATGAGAGCCTCTGGTTTGCCTCTCTTGTTGGCCTCCTTACCCTTCTGACATATGCCACATATAGCATTGGGAATGACCTTAGGCTGCAAGGGCAGAGTAACGCTATAAACGCCATGGCAACCAAGGTCATACACACCATGTGATACTATGCTTCAATCAAAACCACTATCATTTTTAAAATTTAGTAAAAATACCAGAGTAGACTGGATGTAGGATCTTAATAGGTATTAAACTAACCCAATATTTAAATTTTAGAATAAAGCATAATAATATTTAAATACACAATCAACAAAGACACAAACAAACAAATAAATAAATAATCTGTTTCACAAAAATCAGGATAAAACCTTTCAAAAAATTTGGGATCAGCAAGATTTTTTTTTTCTTTCTTTAAGAAACTAATAATTTTATTCAGAAAGATAACATTAAATGGATAAAAACACAGTAAAATACATTTATGATAGAACTAATTATCAGAATTGTGACAATTTTCCACAGAAATATTAAGCAGCACAACTATTTTCAATTTTGATAATAAATGTTTCTTGAGTAGCAAAGCAGCATATTAGAATGATTTCTGAAGAAACACTAACTTAATTTAAATAGTAATAATATTTCAAAATATTACCTTTTTTCTATATTTTTATATCCTTTATTTATTTATTTTTTAATGTAGCCATGGTGAGCACAAAGACTCTTTTCAATAATATTTTTATCTTACTGACCCCAAATTTGTCAACAGTAATGTGTATAATTTACAGTATTTATATCAAGACCGACATACCAAGTGATCATTTGAATTAAAAAGACCATTTCAGTAAAAGAAAAACACACAGGAAAACATGTTTAGCAATGCAGAAAATATTGAAATATTCAAAATTCATTTTTGCATAAAGGAAGCGACCGAACATTAAACATCAATTACATACATATTTGCCACACCATAAATAGTTCATCCAAATAAAGGTGTCTCACCCAAATGAACAAATAGGTACACTCTAAAGAATGCTGGGTTTAGCCAACTGGGCCATTTTATTGGGTTATTTTTAATATTTTTACCCAGGTGCTGTTTATTTATTTATTTATTTATTTTTTTTAAACCCAAATGCTGGCTTCAACTTGTTACGTCATTTTATTGGGTTATTTTTTTACCCAGGTGCTGGGGAGGTTTTCTGTAAGTTGCTGGGTCATTTTTAACACTGGGTTGTTTTTTTTTCTACCCAGCCGCTGGGTTGAGCCTGTCTCTGACGAAACAACCCAGCCGCTGAGTTACAGTCAGAGCACAGGCTTTCTCAGTCCTCTACAGGAGAAAGAGGTTCTCAGCGCAGCCGATTTGCACTTCTTCAGCGAAAAAAGGTCTTTACTGTGCCGTAAATTGTATTATTTTACGCAACACAACATAAGGACGAGATGTCAGTCAGCTGTGTCAGCAGTGGTTGTTTCGCAGGATGGAAATGCATTTTGCCTTACATCAAATAAATGGATTTTATTCATTATTGTACTGTGCTTGATCTTAAAATGTGTTCCCTAATCTCAGCACTGTTTGTTTATGGGCAGGTTTTGGAGTCAGACACAGCATCTTTCAGCTACGAATGAAACGCAGGGCTGTGGTCTGAAGTTACACCGGCAAACAGCAGCCCTTCACCAGCTCAGATTTTGGTGACACACAGACATGAGAATTAGCGCCATTTTGGTAAAAAGCAAATACAGAGAACGGTTGAATACACTTTTTATGTAAATGTAAAATGTATGTAATATTGTAAACTATGCTGTATTCACCCAAATAAATTCAATTTGTCTTGTATCTTGTCCATCTAAACAACAGCATCAAAACATGGAGGTTGGACTGTTACAGCTGATCTGAGGTAAGATGCTCATGTCAACCAACTATTGTGGGAGCGTCCTCTGTGGGTGTGACGCCACAATGACAGGCATCTGAGAACGGCTTGATTTGAAAAAGGGGATATTATTTTTATAGATTAATTAAAAACCACTGCATGTATTTTTATCATTATAGGGTAGATTTGTACATACACTGCCAATACACATTAATGTTTAAACAACATGAAAAAGTGAACTTTGCATCCGATGACCCCTTTAATAATAAATGTTCATCTTTTAATTATTGCTGTTGCCTCTAATAATTCTGTGCGTTTTTATAAGTTCCAGTCCATTTTACACCAGTAGTATATTAATTATTAAACAACAGCTGACTTACCCAGCCCTGGTTTGCCAAATAACCCAAGTTGGGTTGTTTTTAACTCAGCATTCTTTAGAGTGTAGTAGCAAAAGCCAATTGTAAATTTTAAACCTAAAAAGCACACAAAATATACAACAATTTTCTTTTGCTACTTGTAACAGTACAAACTTAACACTTTCATTCATTAAGAAATCTCTCTACAGTCTAATTTCTTTAAAACCTCTTTATTCAAAAGGTTACTCTAAATACTGACATGTCAAAGGCCCTACCATAAAAACCATTCAACTGAAAAGAGCAATGACAACATTTTGGAAAATCAATCTATAACTTTAAAGAGGCAGGCCAGGCTACAAGTTAAAGACACGTTTAGATGTTAGTGAAGCTCACAGTTACGTTAACGGAAGGATGAAATCCTTCATTCTGTCACAGTAGGAAAATACCAGCTGAACTAAGAGTATTACATCCAGAAAAAAAAAAAAAAAAAAAAAAACACACAACAAGAACATTTAATGTTGTTTAACTACAAACACTCATAACAAGACTCGAGAGATTGCATAAAAGGAGGATGGAAATCAGCCAACAACAGACTGTACAGTGAGAGGATCAACAGAAGCTGTACCTACCGTCTTTTAATAAATTAAAGGGATAGTTCACCCAAAAATGAAAATTCTGTCATTAATTACTCACCCTCTTTCCAAACCCGTAAGACCTTTGTTCATCTTCGAAACACAAATTAAGATATTTTTTTCTTTCTGATCCTACATAGACAGCAAAGGTCCTACCACGGTCAAGGCACAGAAACGTAGTAAAGACATTGTTAAAATAGTCCATGTGACATCAGTGGTTCAACCGTAATGTTAGTATGTTTTGTATGCAAAGAAAACAAAAATAACGACTTTATTGAACAACTTTTCTCTTCCGCGTCACCCTAGGCATCACTATGAAGAAGAATTGTTGAATTCATTATTGTGTTCATTATTGAAGTCGTTATTTTAGTTATCTTTGCACAAAAAAAGTACTTTCGTAGCTTTGTAAAATTACAAAGCTACGAAATGTCTTGATGTCTATTAAGGGTCAGAAAGCTTTTGGATTTCAACAAAAATATCTTAATTTGTGTTTCAAAAATGAACAAAGGTCTTACGGGTTTGGAACAACACGAGGGTGAGTAATTAATGACAGAATTTTCATTTTTGGATAAACTATCCCTTTAAGGCTTTCTTATGTGCTGCAGTGATTTATGACTAAAACACCATTCAAATTAGACTAACATTATCATTTTGTTTCAAGTGTAAGTAATGTTTTCAAATTTCCAGAACACACACACTTATGGCAGCCTTAAAAATAATCCACCCATAAACACAAGATTATGAACTGCTAAAGAAAACACTTTAAGCACCTTAAAACACTGTTCACCCCAAAGACGATAACTTCTTCAAATCCTATGACAATTAGGTAAGTTCATACCACAACTATAATAAGAACAACATTTTTGGAATCACTTTCAGAATTTTTTTCCCAGTTGATTAACGATAAAATTAGCCAATTAGAATCAACCTGACTTTAAAGAGCTCAAGCATTTAAAGCAGCAGATATAAGAAACTGAACTTTATCTTCCGCTGGTAGGATGCTAATATAGTTTGTTATAGTTAGGTAAATTTATAGTTGCCTTCATAGTTATTGTCCTTGGTGTGAATGGGCCTTTAATCCTGACAAACTTACTGTCAAGAAGAGAAAATAAACTGGACTGTTCAGAAAAGAACACTAGCCATTTATTAAATATTATGTAGTATACACTTTATACTGCCTATGCTTCACTTAAAAAAAAAAAAAAGTGTGAAACAGTACGCAACATTCCAAAAAAAAAAAAATAGTAGTATGCTACATTGTTATCACATGACCTTATAATATTGCATATTGCATTCTCATCTTGCAAAAATAATAACGCCATTCTAAAGTAAACTCCATTCCATTCTGGAATTTATCAGACTTCTGTTAGAGTGCAATGCATTGTGGGAAACAGTGTATACTGTAGTATACTAGCAGAATTCTGACACAAATGTAGCAGGTCATCTGGATACTCTACGCAAACATAAAAAATACATACTATGCATACTTCTAGAGAACAGTCTTACACTGCTCACAAATCCTGAGATAAACTAATAATCACTAAGTTGGGGCTAAAACAAGCCTTTAGCTGGGGTGTAGTTTTTAAAATTGCTTTAAAAGGTC
The DNA here is from genome assembly GCF_022985175.1 of Labeo rohita. Classification (NCBI taxonomy): domain Eukaryota; kingdom Metazoa; phylum Chordata; class Actinopteri; order Cypriniformes; family Cyprinidae; genus Labeo; species Labeo rohita. The sequence continues at coordinate 5,588,531 of NC_066881.1, read as the reverse complement.
CAATAAAATATGCAAACATTTCTTCGAGAAAACACTTGATAGGAACAAACACTTTCAACCAAGAAAATTTAAAACACTGTAAACTCTATTGCACAAAGCATCATTTAAGTAAGGAGAAATGTAGCTTAAATGCAACCATATGTGGGCAAGTTATTAAATAACTTTTGGCATTTTAACACAGCCAAATTACTGTTAGTTGTGATTCACTTTGCATAAATTTTGTTGGATAATTTGTCATGTGTAAAGGTAAACCTTTTGTTGATCCAGCAAGCATTTTGACAAGAAAAAAAAAAGTAACTTACACAATTTAACCAGAGTAAATCAAAGGAAACACGAATATCAATCATATTTAAGGTGCCCATAGTCAGTGTAGAAAACCACTGATATTCAGTTCGACAATGTTATACCAAACAACAGTTTGATAACCATTTCATGCCTGAAATAGAGTAATGCATCACTAGCATGACAAATAAAGGATAAATAAAGCTAACTTTAAAAGTGCACTCAGTAAGTTTACATTTAAATGTTAAAGTGAAAGTTCACCCCAAAATTGTCATTTTTATTTGCTGTTCCAGACTATTTTTTGTCCATACAATGGAAGAATGTGGTTACACTCCTCAAAATATTTTTTTTCTGTGTTTCACAGAAGTCAGTCAGGCAAAGTTTGAGTGAACTACCCCTTTAAGACTACCAGCGTGGATTAATGAAATTTTACCATAGTTGGAATAGTTATATTGTAAGTTTTATGAAGACATACAATAACTTTGTTTTGTTCTTTTAGGATGTGTTTTTTTAGGATGTGTTTTTTTATAGGGGCAGAAGTGTTTTGTTGTACAAAAATTAAACCAATGCACAAATAGAATATGCACAAAAATACGTTAGGAGTCTCGCAAAAAATGAATTAAATTCACAAATAAATCTGACATTAAAAAATATATTACTTTATTAGTGAATTTAATTCCTTTTTTGGCTTACAGTCAAGTTCTCTATGAACTGCTTAAATGGAAAAGAGGTTTGTGCCTAGAACACTAAAAATGTGCTTGGTGCTGCTATTATTGCTATTACTAGTAACTTGGGTTGCAAAACCCAGCTGGTCACATGATCTTAACACTGCGGCACCCATAAGAGGGTAACCTGTTCAAATGTAGTATAAAACAACTTGAATGGCATGACTGCAATCTACATCAGTCATTCTCCAAAAGTCCTATGCAGTTCTTTTCTTATGAGTATACATTTGTAAACCAGGGAAAACATTACTGAGTGCACCTTTAATATTTCATATCCTGTGGATTAACACTTTAGTGTTTAGCAGCCAATGAAACTGCGCATTTGCCCTTCAGTTTAACCGACAGGCAAGCAGGCAGGTAGAGAGATAAATAGAGGTATTTTAAGCTATATGAAGTACTGTTCATTTTATAAGGGTATTTACCTTCACAAGTGCATCACAGCAAGAAAAAAAAAAAAAACTAAACTAACGGCAGTACCACACAAAAACGTTATTGCTCCAAAGGTCTGTGCAGAACACAGGAACTGTCACTGGGTTTCCAGGCACTGAAAAATATGAGTGCCACTCTTCAAACGGAAAAGAAGTTCCATTGACACGTGCAGTCCCGATCTATGACCACCAGAGGGAGTGTGTGTGTGTGTGTGTGTTTGTGTCTGAGTGAGAATGTGTGCAAGTGAGAGTGTGTGCGAGTGTTTGGATCATGTACTGATGATCAAGTCAGAAGAAATAGGACTTCTCTGCTGAAAGTGCTGGAAGAGAGGGGTGCCGAAAAGGGGAGAAGAGAGGTGTTGGGTTATTTTAAAAAAAGATCAGGGGCTTTTTTCTTCTACCTTGTACCCAGGGACAGATTTGTGCTGGATGGTGCGAGAAGTGCCGTCTTTGCTCTTGACTTTGGATTGAATTGCGCTGTCTTGGCTGTCTCCATCTGAAGTGTTTCCTGATGAACTGTCCTGTAAGTCAACATGAAATAAAAATTCATTTAAAACACTTCATATTATCCAAGAGTCATTGCTGCATGTTACTCTTTTTGGAGAGGTCACCTTTTACAACCACTTTTTATGATCCAGTTTATATTCATAACATGTTATTAAGTCCATGACAGTTTTATTTATTTACAGTATTTATTAATAGTTTGAATCAGCTAGTCTTTTTATATTTTCAGTTTTAAATTTAATTTTTACTACATTTGTTGTAGTACTACTTTTGTGATTTTTATTGTTTTTTTTTTTTTTTTTTTTTTTTTTTAAATAAACTTTTTTAATTTCAGCTTTAGTAGTTTTAGAACTTAATGTTCTCCAGCATAAATGAAAATTAGAAATGTCACATTGCCGACTTTTTTTTTTAATATATGAAATTATATGAAGTTTTAATGTAATATTTATATTTTGATTTCAGCATTATTTCAATTATTGAAAATGTGATTTTGGAAATGTCAGATGGCACAAGTAGAATGTGTTATCACTGTTTCGGGTTGACTTTGTGTTGTTAAAAATAATAATAATAATAAAAAAAAAAAAAATTAAAAAACAAATAATTTTTCTGATGAATAAAAGTACTGCCTACATGTTTTCTCACTGCATATAGTGTTTCACTAAAGAAAAAAAAAATGATTTTGAAGTTTGAGGCACTAAATTGCACAAGATATCTTGGTAACACTTTACAATGCACTCTTAAAAATAAAGGTTCTTTATTGGCATCAACGGTTCCAAAAAAAAAAAAAATTAACATTCTTGGAACCTTTCAAATGCAGAAAAGGTTCTTTATAGAGAAAAAAAAAAGCTTTTTCAGATTTTTAAAATGTTCTTCAATGTGGTTCTTTTAACAACTGTTTACTGAAAGGTTCTTTTTGGGAACCAAAAATGGTTCTTCTATGGCATCACTGCAAAAACAGCCCTTTGGAGCCTTTATTTTTAAGAGTGTAAGGTGTGATTTGTTAACATAGATAATGTATTAACATGAACAATGAACAATACATTTTTTACACCATTTATTAATCTTTGTCAATGTTTGTTTATTAAAATACTGTTGTTTATTATTTGTTTATGTTAGCTGACAGTGCATTAACTAATGTTAACAAACACAACTTGTGATTTTAATAACGCATTAGTAAATGCTAAGATAAACATTAACTAAGATTAATAAATGCTGTAGACGTATTGTTCATTCTTAGTTCGTGTTAACTAATGTAGTTTTATTGAAAATCACATTTTAACTAAGCAAACCAAATGGGCATTTTATTAGGAACAGGCAGTCACATGAAATTCAACTTACCGAGGAACCTTTATTTTTTTTGCCGTCGTCTTTTCCATCTTCTCCATCATCTGAGTCGCCGTCACTGTCCAGGGCAGGCAGCTCTGGGTCCAGTGGAGGCTCATATAGAGCTGTGTTCAAGGGCAAGTAGCGGAGCTCATTTGGAGAGTACCTACAAACGTATGAATGTGGCATGAAAACCCATTTAGAAGGCTGAATGAATTTCGCTGTTCTCAATTACAGTTGAGGCTACAGTAAATCATCAACAGTTAAACCAGAAGCTCAGCAGGATTTTGCAATAATGAAATAATGATTTATTACAACATTCACCTTTTGTAGTACTCTTGGAACTGCCCAGGAATGAGGGCAACTGGGTATGGACCAGTCTTGGTTTTTTCTGGAGGAAGGACTTTGTATCTTCCTTGAGGTACTTGAATAATCTACAGGCAAAATAGAAAATGCAAACAAGCAATGAGGCTTAGAAAATGTGTGTTTTATGGGTTTTTTGTCTACTGAAAGTTTTTTCCTATCCGTCACAGCTTCGTTTTCATTCATTTTAAAAATGAAACAAGCGCTGCCGTGACTAAGGTCTAGAAGTGGTTGTTTAGCGGTCAGTTTTACTAACAGCTTGTGCCATTAAAATAGTCAGGATTTACTACAGACACACAGTGACAAATTAGCACAGAAAAGGCATGGACACAGTTATTTTTGCACCTGACCTTACTGAATAAGCATTTGTAGGAGTTTCCCTTTTTTAGATGCAAAATTTATGGGACGAAAGTATTCGGATGAATCACGCAACATGATTTACTAACGTTTGCGCTCGTCAGATTTCTGGTATTTGTGTTATTATTAATTTGAGTTAACACTCAAAAAAGCATGTCTTAAACTGTTTTGTGCTTGAAATGGCTACAATTGTTGCTGCTAGAGGGAGGCACCACAGAGAACAGAAGGGAGTGGATTTTTTTCCACACTTATTTGATTTGGAGACCAGAACACGTTATCCAAACATATTGTTTGCCAAGCCATGTTATTTTTTAATTTGCCTCAGGATATTAAAGACGACTTAACCCCTCAACTAGGAGTCACGCAATATCAGGTCTATCAAAACTTCTTGCAACCCTTAATTTTTTGGCCTCCGGTTCTTTTCAACATACTGTGGCTTCTTTATTTTTTAATTTTTTATTTGCGACTATGCTAATTTGCACTGCGCTTGGTATTTTGCGTTGGTCAATATGAAAATGAGATGTTGCGTCTGTACTCTTTAATTTGCATGCTTTTAATAAATCACCTGCAGAAATTTTCCCTCCCATCTGTGCCGTTTAGAACTGCGCTCTTGCGTTAAGTTGCCCTGTTTAGTAAAACTGGCCGCAGGTGTTCAGAGTCATTGCTAGGGTGTTGCTAGGCTAATGTTTTAAAACAGTTTCATATGCATTTTACACACCACAGCACACATTCAGATGATCAGATAACTAGATTAAAGAATACGAGCACATCTTACATGTGTTTGAAGGTCAAAATAAGCCCTTCTCTCCTCCATCCGCTCTCGGTTAAAATTACTGTTGAATTCAGCAGCTTTTTTTGCTGCTTTCTTTATGTACTCTGGCACTTTACTGGCTTCAACCTTTTGAGGATTCTGTTGCTGCATTTGCTGAAAAGAAAACAATCAGACCATTAACACTCACAGACTTTTATAGGGCCCTATGACTTCCGTCATGCGGAAAACGCAGACCATTCCATTTGACCGTTCCATTTTAGGAAAACTAGCGTTATATCATATACACACAGAAATGTAAAGGTAGACACGGCAACCCATCAAAATAAAAATCCAGTTTAATTTGAAGACATTGCGCCAGATATATATTACTACTATTACTACTACTACTAAAATGAAACAAACATTAATTTTTAGGGTATAATCACACAATATTTCTGTGTTTTCCATGTTTTCATTTTAATAGTAAATTCCCCTTTGTTTGCCAAAAAATGTTATCTTAATTTTCAATAATTAAAAGATAAATGAAATTATTTCTGTATGCCTTCATTTGATAACCAGAACTACCAGAGGCTATTTTAAGAATACATCTGAATAAATTAAGTAAGCATTCAAATAATTAGACATGCTAAAACACAGAATTTGATACAACATATGGTGAGAAAAAATAAAACATTTTAAACATGTCATTTTTGTTAAACCTTTATTAAATTGATGTGAAATTGTATAAGCTTCATGATTTTAATTAATTAGACATGCTCTTTGACGAATACAATTTAATGTAACCATTAAAAAAGGAATTGGAAAATTAAAATTGGAAAAAACAGAATCCAGAAAAATTAAAACGGAAAAAACGGAATTTGGGAAAAAATAAAATGGATTTCATAGGGCCCTACTTTTAGCAAAGTACAACCATTATTATTCCTGCATATACAAAAAAAAAAAAAAAAAAA